>NW_028083443.1:0-158696 GCF_014824575.4 Sturnira hondurensis
TTTCTCCAAGGAGGACATGCAGAGGATCCAGAGACACATGAAAAGATGCTCAATATCGCTATCAGAGAGATGCAAATTAAAACCACAATGAGATACCACTTTACACCAGTCAGAATGGCTATGATAAACAAAGAAACTAACTCAACATTATTTTTATGTAGTGTACATCCATATTGTGGGCAGTTATAGTTCATTTGTGTTTTTCAAAATTATTTTTTGAAATATTCACATACCATAACATTTACCTGTTTAAAGTGCATAGTGCCCGTGTTGATTTCACAACCTTATGAATTTACTATCGCCTCTGCCTAGTTCTAGAACATTTTCATCAGCACAGAAATAAACTCATGGCCTTTAACAGTCGTTTCCAATTTCCTTCATCCCCCTGCCCTGGGCAACCACTTTCTGTCTCTGGATTTTTCTATTGGAACAGTGTTCCACGTTGTGTCTGGCTCACCTTGTCTATCACCGGGCTTTCCAGGTTTACCCTTGTCGTAGCCTGGGCCAGTACTTGATTTCTTCTTATGGTTGAACAATTTTCTGTTATGTAAGACACCACATTTTAATCCATTCATTAGTTGACAGACATTTGTGTTGTTTCCTCATTTTGACTACGAATAACACTTCTATGAACATTCAGAAACAAGTGTTCTTTTGCATGCATGGGCATATGCTTTTCATTCTCTTGATATGTACCTAGGTGTGGAATTCCTGGGTTAGGTGGCACCTCTAGCTAACTTGACAAACCATTTTAGAAGGTAACTCTCACTTTCTATCCCACCAGCAACTCTTGAAGATTGCAATTTCTTGACACTGTTGCCAATGCTAGTTCTCCGTTCAAAGAGTTACAGCTAACTTAGAGCCTGTGAAATAGTGTCTCATTGTGGTTTCATTTGTATTTCCCTAATGATGGTGGCCCTCTGTGTCCATGTGCTTATTTGTTATAGGTGGAGTGTTTTTGTTTTTGTTTTTTTGAGAAACATCTATTCAAATGTTTTGCCCATCTAAAAATTGGGCGGTTTGTTTTCTTAAAGGTGGATTGCAAATGCTCGTATATGGTGGATACAAGTCCCTTATTGGATAAATAATTTGCAACTAAAACCCTGTGTGGATTTTGTCTGTTCACTTGCTAGTGTTCTTAAGTATGCAAACGTTTTCAACTCTGAGGAAGTCTAATTACTTTTTTTCCTTTGGTTGCTTCTGCTTTCAATATCATATCTGAGAAATTATTGACTGATTGAATGTTGCAAAGATTTGTGCCTGTATTTTAGTTTTAGTTATATATATTTTAGCTTTGAAATCTATGGCTCTGATCCATTCTATGATCCTGAACTTTATTTTAGAAGTGTTGACACTATTACAGGTGTCCCCCACTCCCCTCCCCCACATTGGCCCCCTCACATATGGTAGGGGGTAGGGGACCAGTTTCACCCTTTTATATGTGAATATAAAGTTGTCCCAGCACCATCAATACAAAAGACTATTCTTTCCCTATTGAGTAGTGTAGAGGGTTAAATGGTGAGCCCCCAAAACAGACATACATATTTCAATCCATAGAACTTCTAAATATTACCTTATTTAGAAAAAGAATGTTTGAATATGCAATAAAGGATCTTGAAATGATACTATCCTGTATTTTCTACATGGGTCCTATACAGGATGGGGCAAAACTAGATTGACAGTTGTATGTGAAAGAGTTTATTCTTGTGTCATTAGTTATCGCATTATTTGCCATATGAATGACTGTAAACCGACTTTTGCCCCACGCTGCATGAGAAACAGAAGGAAAGACACGGGCACACGCAGGAGAGGCGACGTGAAGATGACGGAGGAGCTGGGAGGAGTGGGGTGTCACGCCCAGGAGGCTGGAACCTTTGGGAACTGGTAGGGTCAAACAACAGATTCTCCCTTCCAGTCTCCAGAGGGAGTGTTACCGACCCCAACTCAGAATTCGTCAGGTTCCTGTCTCCCGAAATGAAAGAGTTTATTTAGGTCAGGGACACTGATACTGAAAAGATTTCTTTCAGCCCTGCAGAGGGAGGATAGTTGGTCATCTTGTGTTTCCCAGGGGTCTTTTGCTTGCAGCCAGCTTCTAGGTTCCTCCTCCTCCTCCCTTCCCCCAACAGCCCTGGGATCTCACAACTGCAAGGAGAAATATCAAAGGAAGTTCCCAGACCAGGGTGATTTAAGCTATGTATGCTCTGGTTGGGAAGGAAGAGTATAAACCATTTGTTCTCCAGTGTCCTTGGTTAGGGAAGATGAGGTCTTGCAATTTATCAGCTGGCCGTAAGTTGCTCCAGCTGCCTGGTGTTGTTTAATTGTCTTGTCTCAGTTTCCCCATTCCACTTGCCCAGGAATTTTCCCAGATTCTTAACTGTCCTGTCACAGGAGTGAGACCCTGTCAACCCCTTGACTTCAGACTTCTGGCCCCAAGAACTATTGAGAAAATAAATTTCTGTCGTTTTAAGCCACCCGTTTTGTGCTAATTGGATGCAGCAGCAACAGGAAAAGAATGTAACTGGTCTCAGCACCCTTGTCCATGATCAACTGACCATAGATGTATGGATTTGTTGCTGGGTCCTCAGTTTTAACTGTTGATCTGTGAGTCTTTATGCAAGTCCCCCAGGGTTATAATCACTATAGCTTTGTAGTAGGTTTCAAAATTAACAAGTATGTGTCTTTCAGCTTTGTTTTATAATGTCAAGATTGTTTTGACTATTCTAGTTCCCTTGCGATTCCACATGAATTTTAGAATCATTCTGTTCATCTCTGAAGAGAGGCAGCAGGAACTGTGGTAGAAATTGTCTCAAACCCATACATCAATATGTGGAATGCTGCCATCTTTGCAATATTAATCTTCCAAACCAGGGACATAGGATGTCCTCCCATTTGTTTTGGTCTTAATTTTTTGCAACAACACTGTCTTCAATGTGTATATCTTCTTCTATTAAATCTGTCTCTAAGTACTTTATTCCTTTTACTGCTGTCATAAACAAATTTGTTTTCTTAAATTTCATTTTTGGATCATTCATCATCATAGAAATATATTGCTTTTATATATTAATCTTGTATACTATAAGTTTTATGAACTTGTTTATTAGCTCTAGTGCATTATTAATGTCTGTGAATTCTTTGGGGTTATCTATTTATGAAATCATGTCAACTGCAAATACAGACAGTTTTGCTTCTTTATCTGAATTTCCTTCCTTCCTTCCTTCCCTTTCTCCTTCTCCTCCTCCTCTTTTTGACTTTGTCTTTCTTTTTTTCCCCAATACTGTAGCTAGACCCTTCAGTACAATGTTGATCAGAAGTGACCAGGGTGAGCATCTTTGTTTTGTTAATATTAGGGGGAGAACCTTCAGTCTTTTACTGTTAAGTGTGATGTATGTGTGCACACATTGTGTGTGTTTACTTTTTAATTTTTTGTTGATAATCTTTGTCGGATGGAATTTCCTTCCCATCACTAGTGTGCGTCTTTTCTGTCATTAAAATATATTGGATTTTGTCACATGCTTTTTCTACAGCTGTCGAGGTGTCATGTGTCTCCCTGCCCCTTTATTCTACTAATATGCTGTATTCTGATTTCTTTTGTGTGCTGACCCAGCCAGCCTTTCTATAAATCCCACTCGATCTTCAGGAATATTCTTTTTTAGATGCTGCTGGATTTAGTTTCTAGCACCAAATCCTCACCTTTGTTGAGGATTTTACCTCTACTTATTAGGTGTATTAATATGAAGTTTTGTTGTGATGTCTTGGTTTGGTTTGGTGTTGGGGTAATGCTGGCCTTCTAGAAGGACTTAGGAAGTATGCCCTTCTCTTTCAGCATTCAGAAGTATTTTCACAGTATCAGTGGCAGTCTCTCTTTACATTTTGTAGAATTCATCAGTGTAGCCAGCTAGGCTTGAACTTTTCTTTGTTGGAAATGTTTTGAGTGCTAACTCAGTCTCTTTCCTTGTTAGAGGTCTATGTAGATTTTGTTTATTCTTGAGTCAATTTCAGTAATTTGTATCTTTCTTCATTTAGCCATTATATCTAGAATATCTAATTTGTTGACGTTCATTTTTCCTGTTCCCCCATAACTGTTTTTTTCCTTGTAAAGTTGTTTTTTTATTCTGTATTATCCCCCCTTTCTTTTCTGTTTTTAATAATTTGAGATTTCTTGCTTTTTTCACTTTGTCAGTCTAGGTAAATCTGTGTCAGTATTGTGTTGGAGAGAGGGCAGATGCAAGTTAATCAAGAAACCGGCGGACATATACTTCCCTTTTCCCATCTTTCCCCGATCTTTATTTCACGTGTAACATTTTGTAAGTTTAAGGTATATGTAATATGATTTGATA
Source organism: Sturnira hondurensis (assembly GCF_014824575.4). Taxonomy (NCBI): domain Eukaryota; kingdom Metazoa; phylum Chordata; class Mammalia; order Chiroptera; family Phyllostomidae; genus Sturnira; species Sturnira hondurensis. The sequence goes on from NW_028083443.1 coordinate 4,338, forward strand.
TATACATGCATATTGTGAAATGATTACCACAGTAAGGTTAATTAACACACCCATTACCTCACATCATCTTGTTTCATTTTTAGATTGCAAACATTTAAGTTCTCTTTTTCTCAGCATCCAAGTATGCAGTACAGTATTGCTAAGGATAGTCACCATGCGGTACAGTGGGTTCATAGAGCTTGTTCCTCTAAACACTGGGAGTTTGTATCCTCAGTGCTGGTGTCTGAGCGAGCCACAGTGGACCATTCAAGCAAACCACCCACCAGCTGAATAAGGAAAAAGTGACCCCTTTCCATGTGTCATGGAACAGAACACTCTTTCAACCAAGTGTTTTCCGGTTCTCGACCCACAAAATTGTGAGATATAACAATAATTGTTGGTTTAGGCCACTAAGTTTTGAGGTAGGTAGTTGTGCAGCAATAGAGTATGGCAGCAGGCTATTATAAATTGTTCATGTGCAAAGTGAAATGCATGCAAAAATACGTACTACAGCACTGAGACAATCTAAACATCCTTCAGTAGGTGACGGGCTAAATGAATTAGGGTACAGATGTTCATTGGAAAATGTAAGCAGTAGTACAAAAAAAGATTGAGGATTTTTGTGCACTAGTATAGAAATATCTGAGATAGGTTTAGTGAAGAAATACCAATGCAAACAGCATGTTGAATGTGCAGCTGCTTATGTAAAAAATGGGGTAGGAACTATATACATGTTTGTGTATAACTATTTCTGAAAAGTCAGGTGAATCACTCATTCATGTTAGTTACCTGCAGGAAGTCAGGCTGACTGGCTTGTGACTAAGTTTACCAAAAATATTATGAGACTCCCTTTTGTGATTCAGTATCACAGTGAATTTCAGTGTGGCCCAAGACAACACTTTTTCCAAAGATGCCGAAAGTTTGGACACCCCTGTGGGTAAGGTGACTGCTTTATTGGCCTTCTTGCCTCTGATCCAGCCCTTACTTAGGTACAGCTGCTTTGCTTCTTTTCTTTCTTTTTTTTTAATGATTTTTTTATTTAATTCTTGTTCAAGTACAGGTTTCTGTCTTATATTCCCAACCCTGCCCGCCCCCCGCCCCATGCTCCCCGCCTCCCTCCCCTTTCCACCCCCCACCCTTAGTTATTGTCCATGTGTCCTTTATACTTGTTCATGTGAGTCCATCCCCGTTTCCCCTGTGATTCTCTCCCCTCTCCCCTCTGGACCAGTAGCAGCCCTGATCTGATTCCCCTGCTGAAAACTCTCAATCTCCCGCATTTCTTTCAAGATAAACTCCAATTCCTCTCCATGATATTTAAGGTTTGGCTTAGTTTGGCCTCAATCTAATTCTCCAACCTGATCTGTCATTTGTCACTCCCAACATTTTATCTTGTGGCAATACTCAATAATTTATAGGTCTTGAAAGCACAATAATGTGTCACACTTCATGGTTCAGTGTATGCTCTTCCCACTGCTTGGAATTACTCTCTCCTTCCCCCTTCTGTCCCTGGGAGTCTCCTGGTGAACTTCATCTGAGCCTCTGTATATACCATTCTGATTGCATTTACTATCTACCAATTGGAACGAATCACTTATCCTTCTGCACATGCGTAGACTTTTTAAAAAAATTCTGACAGGTGTTTGTTTTTTTAATTTAGAAGACCTTTAAAATTTAAACACCTAGCTTCTCTATTAGATTGGAATCTCGCTGAAGGAAGAAATGTGTCCCAGTTTCCAACTCAGCCCCTGGGTGGTAGGTAAATTCTCAGAAACTGATTTCTAATGCAACTGAAGGGTTATTATATGTGCAGTCTGGCAGTCTTTGACCTTATTTTAGGTATATTTAAGCAAAAACGTTATCAGAACTAGTGGGTTTTTTTCCAGTTCCACGGAACTGGAAAGCATTATGCTGAGTGAACTAAGCCAGGCAGTGAAAGACAAATACCATATGATCTCACCTTTAACAGGAACCTAAACAACAAAACAAACAAGCAAGCAAAATATGACCAAAGACACTGAAATACAGAACAGGCTGACAGGGACCAGACGGGAGAGAATTTCAGGGGAAAGGGGGAAGGATTCACAGGAACAAGTATAAAGGACACATGGAGAACAACTAAGGGGGGTAGAAATGGGAGGGAGGTGGGGAGCCCTGGGGGGGGTTGGCTGGGATGGGAGTAAAAGACAGAAAACTGCACTTGAACAATAATTAAATAAATTTTAAAAAAAGAACTAGTGTTTTCTTAGTGGTAGTGTTACTGAAGGAGTATTATATACACACACATAAACACACATATACATATATATACACACACACATATGAGAGGGGGCCCAAATTAAAATTTACTTATAAAAATTGTGTATTTATTCTTACATGTTTAAACTTAAGTCACTTTCAAAGTCCTCTCCATTTGATACAATATACCTAGGGAGACTGTTTTCCACTGCTCAAAAGTTTTTGAACTCGTCAATATCAATGCCTTTTACTGCATCTCCTATTTTGTTGCACTTCTTCCACGTGAAAAGGCTTCCCGTAGAGAATTGTTTTCGTCTGGGGAAACAAAGTCACTGGGGATGAGAATGAGTGAATAGGGAGGGTGGGGGCACAGAGGTCATGCCACTTTGGGTCAAAACCTGCTGAACACTCAGCGCAGTGTGGGCAGGTGAGTTTGTAAATCACCTATCATGAAATGGGCAAACATGTTGAGTCATCAAAAAAATTCACTGAGGCTGAACGCTGGCTCTCACAACAACACCAAGTGGTGCACTGTTACAGGTGGGTTCTTAGCACACTCATCTAGCCAGGGAGGCGTGTACTACAAGGGGCTCACCCTCCAGAAGATAATTCTGGAGATCATATATATATATTTTTTTCCTTCAGACACCTCAAATATAGTTTTCCCAAGGCAGATATTTTTTTTCTTGAGGCAAGATGGCAAAGTAACAATGTAATGCAGCTTCTTGGCAATAGAGCTGGAATTCAAGCAATGATAAAAGAAGGTTTATAAAGAAGAAATATGATGCAAAAGTATTTCCTCAATTATTTTACAGCCATAATAAGCAATTGAAATGTCCATTTTCTATGAGTTTACTGGGCAATAAATACATGCTGATTTTTTTTCCTCCAGAAAGATCATGTAGATGTCATTTGTTGCTGAGTAACTATGAAGCAAGGGAACAGTTCCCTTAATTATAGAAAAGATATATTACGCATTTGTGTATCACGCCTGGATGAAAAGATTTAGAGGGAAAGTTATCTTCCTGCAAAATCCCTAGATAATCGCCAATAGTGTCATTTGAATACTTGAAGTGTGGAGCAGTAGATGTTCTAAACCTGTTCATGTTCTGTTAGTGACAAGTGAATGCTTTTTACAGCTTGTTCTTGCTATGGGCTTCGCTGGGAGGCTCAGCTGCTCCTGATAAGCAAGTGAATAACAGTGGACACAGCAAGCCAGACTGGGCCCGTACTGGGGTTCTGCACAGAGATCCTCACTCTCCTCCATGCATGTTTTAGAGTTTGGGAATGCGTGATGTGGAGTCCTCCCTGTTTTATACTGGTTCACATGTTGTGATAGTTTATTTACATAACGCCATTTTGCTTGTATGCATTTCATCATAGACATGATTTCATTTAAATACCTGGATACTCATAAATTCAGCTTTGCTCAAACCAAAGCAACATTTTAGACATTATGATGTTCTTCTGGAGCCAGCGAGCACCTAGAAGTGTTTTTATTTTTCAGCAAACACTTGGTGGCTGCTTGATAAACACAAATATCATTCTAATTATACGGCTGTTTGGTGCGATGTGCAAATGGAACATACACCTGCATATGTTTTCCTTTTTAAAAGTTTTTACTCACATGACAGTGTACCATGCACACTGTGTTCTGAGCTCCCATGTTTCACTTACTCGTTTGGGACATTGTTTCACAATCGATTCAATTTTTTTAAACAACTACAGAACATTTCATTAACTGAAGTTACCTGAATTGAATGCATCTTATGAATGAACACTTAGATTGTTTCAAATCTTTTTATTACTAATGATATTGCAATAAACATGCCTGTATAACATCTTCAGGGATAATGTATGACAAATTTCTAAAAGTGGAAGCTTACGTTCAATGAGGTGTAGTTACAGTTGTTCGTGTGGAGAAACATGTGCAGGTTAGGATTATTACAAGAGCTTCGTTAACTCCGAAGAACATCACCATGGCACCGTGGACCTCCCTTTGTGCGCCCCTGTGTAATAGCTTAGCTCAGGCTGCTGTAGCAAATACCACAACCTGCGTGGCTTACCAACAGAAAGTTATTCTATTTCTCATCGTTCCAGAGATGAGGGTGCCAGCATGGTGCGCTCTAGTAAGAGTCCTCTTCCTGTGTCCTCACAGGTTGGAAGGAGAGAGCAGTGTTCCTGTCCCTTCTTGTAAGGGCCACCAATCCCATTCCTGAGGGCTGCTGAGCCCTCATGACCTGATGACTCCCTAAAGATCCCACCACACTCCCTAAAATGACCACACTGAGGACTAGGATTTCAACAGAGCAGTTTCAGAAGGGGACACATTCAGTTCATAAAATATACTCCAGTCCCCTTACCTGTGTAAGTTACCTATTGACTGTTTGAGAAATGACAGAATTATTGTATTGCCACTTCATCTCTTCCATAGTCCCAACGCTTGATTTTTGCTTGATATATTTCTTTGATCTTAGACTTTATACCTTTAAAAATACTTATATCTGCATTTGGTTGATAAACTCTTCATGAACCCAAGTATAAAATCAAGTTGTCTGCATATTTATATTCACTCCTACTTCTTTCATTTTTTTCTTTCCAAAGTTGGCTGAGTTTATCATATTTATGATCTCTACTGTACCCATAATCCTGACACTTATTTTAATTTTACTCTTCTTCTTCTTGAAAAAAGTCAACACTCATGGCTGGCTCACCTGTAATAGGTGTTCTACCCCTATGTTAAATGACATTTTTAAGTTTTTTTCAAGAAGAGTTCATGGGAACTGTATTCTCAACTGCACTGATTTTTCACATGAGAGAAGTTACGCTATTTCCCCTTGGGGACTCGAGTATTTTCCCATTGTTTTCTGGCACTGAATATTGCCCCGTAGCGAGCTTAGCCTGATTTCTTTACCTCAAATGAAGCTTGATCTTTTTGTCTAAGTGCCTGCTTATTTTAACTTATTTCAATAACTTTACTTAGGGTGTATTATGCCATTGAGTTGTTATTCTTGCTCAGAAAATGTCTTTATATATTTACAGATTTATGCTGTTCAGTAGCAAGGTTTTTAAAGTTCTATCTCTCTCTATATTGCATCTATAGTTGTCCCTCAGTATCTGCAGGAAATTGGTTCGAGGACCTCCTTTGGATACCAAAACATGCAGATGCTCAAGTTCCTTAGATAAAATGCCATAGTATTTGCAAATAACCTATATTTGTTTCTAGACTACAGCTGGGTACGCCTATATATACATCACTTCATTCATGTGAATTCAGCATTGTGCTTGGTGTGCAGCCAATTAAAAATTTTCCTTTTGGAACTTAAATGGGATTTTATAAAACTATTTTCAATCCATGGATCTGAAGCCTGTGGGTATGGAAAGCTGACAGTATTTTAATTCTTTTCTTTTGGATACTAAATCCATATATTGGAAATTCTTATATGACTTTTGTCTCTGTTACTTTTTTCTACAAAATTTTAACTTTCTTTAAAATTTCCCTTGTTTTTCTCTGCCAAGGAATTGATGACTTTTACTGTGGTTTCACAGGATCTAGTTCCATTTTGGTCTCTTTTCAATGTACCAATTATCTGTTACCATAACTGAGAAGGGTTTATTTTTCCCTGAAAGCTAATGTTGAATCTCCTGTTACAGCTTTCCCGAGGTTTCATATTACTGCTTTGAACTATTGCCTCTTACCATCCATGTGAATTTGTAATTTTTCAGTGCCTCCAATTCTCCAGCTTAGAAATAGGGTAATAATTGTTCCACTGGATAGGGATGTAGTGAGAATTAAATGAGTTAATTTATTCTAAGCACTTAAAATAGTGTCTTACATAGGGTGAGTACTTTATAAGTGCTTGTTATTATATCTGTGGTTTCATTTTATAGAGGCAACTCCTTTTTTCACTTTATTTTTATGATTCATACAGATATTTGGTCCCAATTTTTATCTGCTTTGTGGCAACATGTTTCTGGTATTTTTTGTGTGTGTGTGTTCCAGTGTAACAGCTGGCTCTTGGGGAACATACATAGTCACATGCAATAAAATAAATAAATCATTAAGTGGCCTAGTCAAGGAAAATGTGAGCAAAAGTTAAAATGGAATACCAGAAAATAGAATTATAAAATAAGCTGGAGACTCATAAAAGTGTACTTTGCAAAATTCTATACAAACACATTTGAAAGAATTCACAGAATGTTGAACTATCCATGAAAATGTGTCTCAGTCGAAATGAGGGCAGGAAGAGAGGAAAAGCCTAAAGAGAGTAATAATAATAATGGAAGAAATGGATACAATCAGGCCCCAGGGGATTTCATGGGCAAATATCTGTACCCTCCAGGGACAGGTTATCCCATTACTCTCTGCCTTCTGAATAGCACCGTGAAGAAAAGGCCTCCCATTTCTTCATCATTCTTACAGGGCCAGTATTGCTTTCACATCTAAACCTGCAAATAACACGCATGTACTCACCAACATGCACACACACACACACACATAAACACATTAGATACAATAGCAACTACATCTACCACCACCACCACAAAAAAATCTTTAAAATTACAAAATAATCTATTTTTTCAATTCAAATATAATTGCAATTAACATGGTATTGTCATAATTGCCATATAACATATATATTGTGAAATGACCACCATAATAATTTTACTCAATATCTATCACCACATACAGTTACAATATTTTATTCTTGTGATAAAAACGTTTAAGATCTACTTGCTTAGCAACTGTTAAATACACAAAACAGCATTGTTAACTCTAGTCACCAGGCTATATATTACATCCCCAGGGCTTATTTATGTTATAATGGGAGCCTGTGCTTTTCAACTACTTGCCCCCCCCCAGCCCCACCCCTGGCAACCACCAATATGTTCTCTGTATCTATGAGTTCAGCGGATTGTGTGTGTATGTTTTAGATTCCACCTATAAATGAGATCGTATGATATTTGTTTTTCTATCTCATTTTACCCTTATTTTTTTTAGCATAATGCCCTCAAGGTCCATCCATGTTATAGCAAATGGCAGGATTTTCTTCTTTTTATGGCTGAATCATAACCTATTGTGTATATACCACATTTTCTTCATCTGTTCATTTAGTGATGGACACTTAAGCTGTTCCCACATCTTGACTGTAGTAAATAATGCTGCAGTGACCATGGGACGCGGATACTGCTCTGAAGTAGTGACTTCATTTCCTTGGGATAGCTATCCAGAAGTGAAACTGTGGATCATATGGTAGTTCTATAATTTTTTAGGAACTTCTGTACTGTTTTATATAATGCCTTGCTCTACATAATAATCTTAAGTATAGAATTCATCATACTTTAAAAAACAGTGCAGAACCAAAAAGTGGGTTTTATACCAGCAGTACAATGATATTTTAATATTAGAAATTATGCTAACATAAAACACCACATTAATCAGGTAAAAGCACATAATCACTTCAACAGATTCTCCCAAAAGCATTTGATGGAACAATTTCTATCCTGTCTAAAACTTGTAGAAGTAGTTAAATAATTCTCTGTGATATGTATGTATTACATATCACAAATTCATAAATATCCATGTATATATGCATGGGTTTATGCATATCTTCTCTATATTTCTAGATATACATTAATCAAACAAAACCCTTTATGCTAATGGCAAATAGCTGACATGCCTATGAAATTATGACAAGCGTAATATGCTTTCATCATTTGTAAAATTTTATAATTTCTCTGGAATGATAAATGGATGTAACTGGACAAGAGTGAAATAAGTAATATTGCCAGAACGTTAAGTGAAAAATATCATTTTGTGTAAGTAATGCTTTTGAATAATTGAAGTGCATGAACTGAAAATCTATTAGCAACAAGAGAATGCAATAATGATCGTGCTAGTTGTAAATATACATACATACCCTCATACAAATTATATAATACATATATACAAAATTGCAACCAAAACACCTAAGAAAAATCTGAACAAGAAACATTTGAATTCTGCATAAAGAAAACCTTCACCACTCATCCATTTATTAAATAATTAGAAAAACACATCTTGTTCTTAGAAGGTTGAATATTATGAAAATTTAACAGGCAATTCTCACTTTTATTTATGAGTTAAATGAGGCATCAGCTAAAGTAGACTACAAGATTAAAAAACATGAGAAAATTATACAAACTGTATTTGCAAAAATGAAATCTAAGACTGGCTGCGGTGTGCGTTACAAACTACTGTGTTGGCTCTCACTCCCGGTGGCTTTATGAATGAGTGATGTCCGCGATGCCCTGTCCTCAGCAGCCCTGCTCAGCTCCTGTAGATCCACACTGATTACTTGTTTTACGGAGCCAATCCATCTCATGTTTGGCCTTCCTCTTTTCCTGCTGCCTTGCAGCGTTACTGTCTTCTCCAAAGAACCCTGCCTTCTCATGATGTGCCCAAAGTAGGACGGCTTCAGTGTGGTCATTTTTGCCTTCAGTGATGTCGCAGGCTACATTCGATCTAGGACTCACTTGCTATGAAATTCACCCCCCCCCCCAAAAAAAAATAAAGAGCAGGGACCAACAGAAATACTAAATTAATTTAACAGCCTTATTTTTCTACTGTAGAATATATGGGCATATATAAAGAAATCAGAATTGGATATTCCAGAAAGAGAATCCAACATAATTTATGATAAAGACAGTGAGAGAAGAATTGCCTCCCCCACCCAGTTTACTCTGTGCCTGTCCACATTGTTTCACTTTTCCTCACTTTATCGTATGTTATGATGATTACTTTTGAAAGTAATGCCCACTTAACACTGATTTAAATTCCCTCCGCAATGAACTTAATGCATATTTTCTCATTTTATCACATCATTAAAGCATTAATGTTTTCTACTGCACCAAAGCCGAGGTAAGCAGGAAAGAGAGAATGGGACCAACCGGGTACCAGGGAGCCAGCCTCGCCTCTGAAAGGTGGCATGCCTGGGCGAGCAGCTGTAAGTGGTCTGTGGCTTTGAATTTGGTTCCTAGTCTGTCAGACCTGTTCTGCTGGACGTTATAGTTCTCAGACAGAGGGGCTTGGTCAGGAGACCCCGGAACAGTAGTGGAAAATGAAAACCACACATGTACATACTTATTTTCACTCTTAAATCTCCTAAGCTAACCATTTGAAAAGTTTCCTTCCCAGGACTTATTTCTAGAAAGAAGAGAATACTTAGAAAAACCCTTCTTATTTTTGTTTTGAGGATTGTTTCCAATCATGAAATTAAGTTCATGTGCACATACTAAATTTTGTGTGAAATCTCAATGCAATCTCTTGTTAACTTATTCACTAATCATAAAATTGCTAGAGTAATTATATAACTCATATTTTCTTAATGCCCAACCAAAGATAAAACTTAAGTAATTGTGGTATATTACAATATTAATAAATGAAAAAATTATAATAATACAATGACAGAAAATTACCAGGTAGAGTAGTTTAGTTTTACAAATCTTTTAGCTAAATTCATAAATAGATTACATCATTTTCAGATTTTTTTTGCCTCCCTATTAACCTTTGTCAATGAATTTCTGCCATGGGTATAGTATATTTATAAAGATGGCTGTCATTGACAATCTAAAGCATGTATTGATATCAACATGCCCTTTGGGTTTTTCAGAAGTCCAGTTTTTAGATCTGATGTCAATAGTTGTTTAGAAATCAAGAAAAAGATTGACAAAAAGTCATAGATTGAATAACCATAGGGACTTAGGTTTAGAGGCCTTGGGGCAATGTGACTTACTGAGTTATAACCTTAAGGAGAATTAAACAGTTCCTCTTGTAATCCCCTGCCAGTCAAAGGCTTGGCTCTGTAGTCCACAAGGCAGCCCCAGTGCTATGGTGATTTGCTTCCAATGGGATTCTTCCCTGATCTTTTCAATCACTGCTGGGCCCACACGCTGTGTGGTAGCAAGTAAAAAATTGAGCTGTGTAGTCGATGGGGACAAAAGTTTGTTGTTCTTCATTTCTCCAGATTATTGGTTTATATGTTTATATGTATTACAATTTGCATAAGCAAAAAGATACTTTAGGAAAATAAATGGGTCAAATAATGAGCAAAAAAAAATCATAAAATATTTTCGCTAATTATGAATTAGTCCGTACTATATAATTTCTTATTTTGTTACTGACCTGGAATGTCAGGGCCTGGAATAGCTTTCTTCAAGCTGCAGTTCAACATATGAACTCCAAGCAGGACCAAACCCTATTGAGCTGGATTCCTCTTTAGACGTGTGGGAGGGCTGGCCCCTCTGAAACCCTCCAGGAAGGAGGGAGAAATGAATGCATACAAGAGGAAGCTGGTGCTGAGCTTTTTGGTCTGCGCTCTACGTGATTCTCTCCTCGTGGATGAGGCATGAGGAAAGCCTGTCAAAGGAACAGGAAGAGCCCCACAGTGGAAACTGTTTAGGAAAGTAAGGGACTCTGCTTCACTCTGCATCTCCATGCGCGGCTGACTTCCAGTATTGATTTAGATTTACATGAGGTTCGACTGGTGTACCTGCAAATGAAAAGTGATGAGTGTTTTACAACATTGGTAGACGTCAAAGAAGCTGCGCAGAGCTGACAGGATCCACACAGTATCGTTTCCGGGAGGACTTTTTGGCAGCTTTCACCTAATTAGCACCGCACTTCACAGCTCTATTCACAGCTGTAATGCTCACTGTAAACTTCCTTCATTATTCCTTTATCCCTGTGGCTTTTTCCCCTCCCGGGAGTAAACTATGTTTCCTGAAATGCCTTGATTTAGTCCCATATAATACAGAGCCAGTATAGCCTGCCACCCTCAGGAACCAGGGTTGGTCTGTAAAAGCAGAACAGCAAGTACAGATGGGCAGAAAGAAAAAAGTTATACATGACAGGTTTCTCAGAGCTCACTGGACCTTTCTAAATACCCTTGGGTGGAGATGGGTTGAGAGACTTACTGAGGCCACCAAGACCTGAACCCAGAGAGGTTCCCATTTCCCGGTATTTCTAGAACTAGTCTCACCGGGCTGAGATTCTCTTGAGTCATAAATCAAAGTCCAGTTTTGTTTGAGCCTCATGGTTTTTTTTAAATTGAATCTTTTATTAAGATTTTTGTACCACAAGTTGTAAAGAATAATACAGCAAGATCACCTGTGTCCTTTACCAGGGTCACCCCTATGGTGACATTTTACAAAACTATAGAATAGCATGACAGCCTGAATACTGGAATCGATGCGGTCAGGCACAGACCATGATATGACTAAGACACGGTCTTAGTCATATTTCTGCAGTTTAGCTTATACTTGTGTGTGTACGTAGTTTTATACAATTTTATCACAGGCGTAGGTTCACGTAGCCACCACCCTTGTCAAGATATTAAACAGTTCCATTGTAACAAGTATGCCTACACTCACTTCCCTCCAAGGTCTTGGCAACCACTGAGTTGTTCAATCATTTCTGAAATTGTGTTGTTTCAGCATGTTATATAAATGGGACTACAGTGTGGGGAGGGGGCAGGACTCTCTGGAATTATCTTCTGGAGGGTGGGCCCCTTGGAGTTCAGGCTTTCCCCACTAGGTGAGTGTTCTAGTGCATCAGTGTACCCGCTGGCATTGTTGTGAGAGGCTGTGTTCAGCTTCAGTGAATTTTTTTGGAGACTTTTTTCAGTGTTTGCCCGTTTCATGATGGGTGATGTATGCGCACACCAGTCTGCGCTCTGCTGAGTGCTCAGCAGCTTTGGACCAAAAACACATGACCCCTGGGTCCCATCCTCCCTATTCACCCTGTCTTGCCCTGAGCAGCTTTTGTTTCCCCAAATGAAAAAAGTCCTCAAAGGGAAACGTTTTGCCTGTATGGAAGAGGTTAAACAAAAAACAGCAGAAGCACTAAAAGCCCTTGAAAATGACAAATTCAAAAATTGGTTTGAGCCATGAAAAGAAAATCTTGATAGGTGTATTGTATCAAATGGACAGGACTGTGAAGGTGACTGAAGTTTGAACATGTAAGAATAAATACACAATTTTTTTATTTTTTTATTTTTTTAATTTATTTTGTTTTATTTTATTTGTTTTTAGACAGGAAGGGAAGGAGAGAAATATCAATGTATGGTTGCTTCTTGTGAGTCCCCTGCTGGGAACTGGCCTGCAACCCAGGCATGTGGCCTGACTGGGAATCGAACCGCGATCATGTGGTTCGCAGGCCCGCGCTCAATCCACTGAGCTACACCAGCCAGGCCTAAATACACAATTTTTTATAAATTTTACTTTTTGGGTCCCCCCTCATACATATCCTGTTACATTTGGGGGCTAACTTCCCCCACACACACACACACATTGATTATACTTTCCTGGAAATTCATCCAATTTGTTGTCCAGGCCACTAATTGTTAGAATGGTCTTGATGGGTCCTTGTTACAGGCTCGCCCTGTGTTTTCCATGGGGCCTCTGATGGGTTTAGGAGAGAAATGGGCCTTCCTGCACTGCCTTCTGACGCTCGGACAGCTTTAAACAAGCTAAGTCCGGATGTCCTCCTTCCACTGGGAGAAGGAAAGGACACGCCTGACGGCTGGGTTGTTCTTCTGGTCCTGGAGTCTTAAACCAGCTCGAGTTCTCCTACCAGATTTCAGACTTCTCTTTTGGTTGCCTTTCACATCCTTTCCAGGCTTTCTATTGGCCTGGTGGGAACTAGGGCAGAAGTCCTCGTGCTGGTTTGCATGTTCCTGTTTATCTTCTCACCCCCCACCCGTGGATGCACTATCTCGTGTGATAAGTTCACGTTTTTACCTCATATGTGTTTGTAACTTCTGAAGGAAACTTTAGATCCCTCCTCATTCGCTCTTAGGTCTCTTTTGGAACTTGAATTACAAGGGTTAGTTTAAATTGACTTAAACTAATGAAGAGACTACAAGAAGGCTTGGAAGTACAGGCTTATAGATTTGGCTAACCCAGTGAGATTCCAGCTCAGAATCTTGGACGTTCTGTTGGATTTTTGTTCATGGTGGCAAGATGTGTGTTGTAGCCTCATGTATTATATCACCTATGAGAACTTTCAGTCTTAGCAAGGCACAGGTTCAAGTGTCCTTAAAGGGACACTTTCCTCGAAGTCCAGCAATGAATTGACTCATGTCTTACCAGCTAGGGATATGTCAGAGGCAGGCTAGCATCCAGTGGGAATAGAATTACTCTAATTGTCTCAGAGTAATCAACATTTACTTACCTGTGGTTGGTTTGGGAAGACTTTCTAATTTCGAAATATCAGTTTCATTTGACAGTGGCTGGGTTTAAGTCCTACTAGGCTAGTTTAGTGTAGCTTATTTTAATCGTAAAACCTGGTCTGATCTTTGAAATATACACTGGCAGAGATTAGATAGAAATTAGGACAAAGGAGGATAGGATGCTGAGATGAGCTGATTCAACAACAGAGTTGGTGGCTAACCTGTAGAATTTTGTTCGAAAGGAATTGGGCTTTAGGCCTGATGGTCAATGTTTCAAGTCAAGCTTTCAGTCATGATTGATAGCTGGGCCACCAGGTTAATAGGATAGCCTAGGATATTGGAAACAATGGCCCAGTGGTCAAACAAGAAACTGAATGTCATCCAAGCCATGTTAGGCTCCAGAGGCTGCTGATGGATTGGTTCAAAAACTCAACAGGTCTGCCTCTGTAAATACAGAGCCATCAGTGATGCTGGGGGGAGGAATGATCAGGGGCTCCCACTGAAAAGTCTAGTCATCGAGGTTTATTTGCCGTCCTTAATTTAACTCAGCAGTGCTCTTCTCAATTCTGGAAGACTTGTGTCACTTAAATAGTTCACGTCTTTATTTTAATTTTTTAGAACACTGACTTTTTTTATTCAATTCAATGGCCGAGAATTATTGAAAACTATGTTCATTGAGCAAAGCACTGTTTGATATTATTTAGGAAACGATCCACAATCTGGATTAGATCACTGATACTAGGATAGAAAATAAAATTAACTGGTCGAGTTATTAAATATTTATTAATGCTTGCATTAATTGAAAATTCATGTGCTAGATTCTATTCTAGGTATTAATGGTACAAATCTGTATTCCTGAGAGAGCATACGTTCAGTTGAAAATTTACTAATTAGGTGCTAGACTCTAATTGAACATGAGGATGCAAAGATACATGTTCTCTAGCTTTGAACAGCTTAGTCTAGAAAGCAAAATAAAACAGACTCCTTACCCATCCTGCGTATCATTGAATTCCAAGGCACTAGCAGAGACGCTGGCGTAGAACTGATGCTCAGAACGCTTTTTTTTTGCATAAATGAATATGTAAAAAACCAATGACAATTTTGCATGGTACTGCTCTCCTAAAAGTGTGGAGGGAGTGTGAGAGCAGTGAGGCCACTTGAAAGGTTAATTATGCGTTCTGTGGACACCTGGGGAAGGTAAGGGAGAGCCCCAGGAGTGTCATTTGAACTGAAACTTGAAGGATGAGCAGGATTTTGGTAAATGGAGAATGGAAGAAACAGAATGCACAAATGTAAACTTACTTTGGAGTCTTGGGAACTGCTGAGAAATGTGCATCTAAAAGAACCCATAGTGGATAATAGGTGGGCGATGACCAAAGGTAACCTTGCAAAGTTAGGATGGAGTGATTTGGGGAAGACTTGACTACCCTTTAAGTGGTTCATACTTTATTTTGTAGGTAGTGGAAAACCATCAACTACATTTAGGCATAAAAACTGTGTGATCAGGTATGATGTGTGTAGAATGCATACTGTAGCAGCCTTGTGGAGGGTGGATTGGACACTGCCATGAGCCAGGGATTAAATCAATATAGGCATTTTCAGTAATCCAAATAAAAAGTGCCGAGAGCCAGGGTTAGGGTACTGACTTGGGAATGACAAGGCATTTTATGAGCCTTGAGAGATATCTTAGAAGTAGAATTAATAAGACTGGATGAGTGATTGGGTATTTATGGTGACCAAGAGGATGGAGAATCAATTTTTACTCTGTGGTTTCTGGTTTGGACAGTATTGTGGTTGACTAATCGAGGGATATTGCTCTTAGGAGGAGGACTGACATAAGCTCTCTCCCTGGAAATATTACGGCACAGGCAGAACAGCTGATTTGAGACAGACATTAATAGGGCATTCGTTACTTGGAATAAATAAGTTTGGTGTTTTTTTAAAGGTTATATTGAAGTATAACATTCACAAGCCTAAGTGATCAGTACCAGAACAGAATTTGTACCAGGCGACACACCTACAGAAACCATCACCCCAGCTAAGGCTAATAAATGTGATGCTAGCCTGGCGATCGACTCATCTATCAGTCCTAAAACAGAATGGTGAAATCCTTTAAAAAAAAAAAAAGAAAGAAAGATTTCAAGTTTGTTTTTTACCTTATTAAATGAAATGGTTAGATATTTCCTCGGTATTTGAGAACCACATTTGACCTAATTTAACTTAGTGTAGATTCGGTGATAAACAACCAGGGAGCAAACTTGAAGAGGTAAGTAAGTAGTTACCATGCAGAGCAGCTGAATCTGAGATGCCCCAAGAGGCTCACGTGACTGCAGTCAGAAAGTGCGCTATGCATATCATGGAGCCGAGGACAGAACAAATGGCGTTTTTGGATGAATTAAATAGTGCTTTTCAAATTGAAGGTCATTAGTGCAGAAGCTCTGAATTATAGGCATTGATTTTCGGCTTCTTACTGGGGCAGTAACTATAGCTAATATTTATTGACCTCTTACTATGGTCTGGGCCACTTCTGTGGTCTTCATAGATATTAAAGTAATTTAAACCTTACTATTAGTATCGTCAGACGAGGTGCCTGATACAAAGCATGGCTGTGAAAGTTGCCTGAAGTCACAGTGAGGAAATTGTGGAATAAGGCTTTGAACATGGACACTTGGATGCAGAACCAGCCCTGAGTATCTCCTGCAGGGATGTTAACCTCCATGGAGAAGCAAGACCATGAGAAGCAGCAGAGCAACTTGAATAATTACTGGTGGATAATAATATTCCTGAGCAATTGCTAATTCTATGACATAGTGCCAAATGTTCCAAAGGAATAATTTAATCAAGAGGCAATATAATGGTATGTAAACATAGAAGAATATTTAACCTCTATTTATTCACACACTTAATATTCATTTATTGAACACTGGGTACAAGTCAGATGATATGCTTGCTCAGAATTCTGTCTCTTAGAAGCCTTAGAAAAGCAAGCGTATCAGCAAATGATTACAACGTGATAAAGAGTCTTGTAATGGGTTTGATGACAGCTTGGAACAGGAAGTGTTGCTTCCTGCCAGGAAGTTGAGTAGGGAGAAAACATTTGAATTGCCTCTTGAAGGATAAGCAGAAATTTGTCAGATACGGCAGGAGAGACTTTCTTACAGTATCAAAGGCACAGGGATGAGAAATTTGGCTAGAGAGACAGACAGAAGCCAGATGAGATGGGTTTTGTAAATCAGGCTAAACCTTGGATTTATTTGGTTCGCAGATTTCAAACTTCTTTGACCCTGACAGTAAGAAACAAAACTGTAATTAAACAATTGTTTAATTGTATTCAAAACATAAGTTTTCTGAACCAGCTTTCCCATTAAAAAGACACTGCCTTTTATTTTTCCTTTTCCTTTTTTCCCTTCCTTTCTCTGTCTAGTCCTTTCTACCCTTTCATTGAAAAAAGCTTCTTTGTGAGCCACAAAGTGTTTTATTGACCCAGCAAGAGATCACCACCTGTAGCGAAAACAATTTTTGAAATGACTTATCATACTTATGTTTTAGAAAAGCCACTCTTGGATTCAGGGTAAGGATCAGAGCGAGATCATCCTAGTGGTCAGAGGTGGTGAGGTCCAGAGCTGGTGAAGAATTATTCAAAAAATCTAGGCAGGAAATGAGTCCAGGGGTGTCCAAGCTTTTGGTGTCTCTGGGCCACACTGGAAGAAGGGTTGTCTTGGGCCACACATTAAGTACACAAACACTACCAAAAACTGTTGAGAAAAAAAAGGTTTTTGAGTACACTTACAGTTTTGTGTTGGGCCACATTCCTAGCCATCCTGGGCTACAAGTGGCCATTGGGCCATTGGCTAGACAGCCTTCCTTTAGATCGAGAAATTAAGACTAGAGAGAATTGTCATTATAGTTATAACAAAGGAAGCAGTCTTAGACTCAAAGACAGTTTAGATAAGAGGTTTGAGAAAGGAAAAGGAATCCAGAACTAGACATGTGAGTTTAAATACTTTCATGTTAAAATTTATGAAAACTTAATAAATTCTTTTTTAGCTTCTTCCTGACAAATGTCAAAGTGACCCATTCTTTACACATTCAATTTCTGTCTAGGATGCTGCTTAAATGATCCTGCTTGAGAAATTTTTTTTTTCTTTTGTGACCTCATGACATCCTTTTCATTGTTCCCCAAGCACTTCAGAGAATTTTCTATCTAGTAGATTATGTACAGAATCCCATTAG
Source organism: Sturnira hondurensis (assembly GCF_014824575.4). Classification (NCBI taxonomy): domain Eukaryota; kingdom Metazoa; phylum Chordata; class Mammalia; order Chiroptera; family Phyllostomidae; genus Sturnira; species Sturnira hondurensis. The sequence continues at coordinate 21,995 of NW_028083443.1, forward strand.
AGAAGGATTTGAAGAAGAATAAAATGTTTGACCCTTATAAAATTTTACATGAAAAGAAATATAAGAAAATAAGTCTCTGGCCTTAATGTATCATCAAGCTGAAAAAAAGGTTCTGATGATTCAAGGAAGAAGCAAGTTAGCTCCTGAATGAGAATATGTTAAAGGAAGACCGTATTCCTGTTTGGAAGCAGTCTCTGCTGTGGCAGTGTGAACATCAGCTGGCTTCCCGCTGAAAACACTTGTTCTCTCCAGTTTCTCTGGGCCACAAACGCCTGAGCAGCTGAGATGCGTCCTCTGGCTGAGGTCTGTCTCGCAAGGCTGCGATCAAGGCACGGGCTGCAGCTGGGGCCCCACTTCCGTCTGCTTCACGGGGGGCAGGAGGTTCCTGGGCTCGCTCGGTTGGTGGTGAGCAGGATTCAGCTTCTCCCGTCCTTGAGATGGGGGCCTTGCCACTTGTTGGAAAGGTGGTTTGTAGCGGTTCCCTCAGGTCCTCCCCCCACAGCGCAGTTTGCAGGGCGGCAGCTGACTTTATCAGAGCGAGCAGAAGAACGGGCGAGGGGGAAATACGGTCTCTCTGAACCTAACATTGGGTGTAATGTCTCATCTCTTTTGTCCCATGCTGTGCACCAGAAGTGAGTCGCTTGGTCCAGCTCACCCTCCAGGGGAGGGGAGCACACAAGGGCATGAATACGGCGGGGGGGGGGGGGGGGGGGGGAGCCATTTTTGGGCCGCCCCCCCNGGGGGGGTGAAGCCATGTAGGAGCCGCCTACCACCCTGTTTTCAGGAAGCGGGACAAAGACTTTGGGGTCAAACATCGTCTCTTATATTTTTACAAGTACAGGTACGTTAACATGGAAATGTTGGTGCTCGTTTCAATACCATTAGGCTCTTGGTTGCAGAAAATAAGGAATAGGTTTTCAAGGCTTTTAATCAGTTGGCAATGCAGAAAAATTTGGCAAAAACAGAAAAATAAATTTGGAATGCATCAGGAGGCCTGAGTGCTACCTTGAGGCCTAACATTAACAAAAATTCATGGTCTGCTTCTGCAAAGCCTATAAACTCTTGTGCTTCAGTTTTATTATCTGTAAAATCAAATAGTACTTCCCATCAAGGGCTTTCAAGCTTTTTTGACTGCAATGCACAGGACAAAATTTATTGTACATGGGGACCAACCTGGTGCACACTTATGAAACCAGTTCATAGTTAATGCAAACAAAAGTGTGTAGAAACAATGATTACTTTTACTAAATACAAAGCTCCCTGGTATTTTTCTTTATATTGTATTCTGTTAAAATACTTTGTTCTATTTAATAAAAAATGAGATGACCTAGCTAACTTTTTATTACCTCCTAATGAAGTCCAATCCTCAGTTTGAAAGTGTTGTGATATCTACAGCTACTCCTAAAACTGCAAGACTAATCTCAGGTTAGTTGTGACATCTGTGGAGGTGATGAGAAGGATGGAGAGAGAAAGATGGATGTTTCTCTTACTCCTTAAGCACCAAATTGCCCAGTGAACAGTTTATCAGCAGAGCTATCTTTCTTCCCTCTCTCACCGACTTGTACAACAGTAGTAAGATAGCTTATCCATAGTCCGCTGGGGTTTTGCTTTCCACAGCTTCTGTTACCCATGGCCAACTGTGGTCCCAAAACATTGAATGAAAAATTCCAGAAATCAACAACACATAAGTTTAAGATTCTGTGCTGTTCTCGGCAGCATGATGAAATCTCACACTGTCCTACCCTGCCCCGGTCGGGACGTGAATCACCCTTCATCCAGTGCATCCATGCTGTCCACACTCCCCTCCCACCAGTCACTCAGCAGCTGGTTATCAGAGAGAGAGACCAAGACCACATTCACTTAACTTTTATAACAATATATTGCTATGACTGTTCTATTTTATTATCGGTTATTGTCATCAGACTTCCATTGTGCTTAATTTATCAATTAACTTTACCAAGGAAAAAATAGTATCAATGGGGATTGGTACTACCCACAGTGTCGGGAGTCCACTGGGGCCTTGGAATTCATGCCCCCACAGGGAAAAGGGGCTCTACCTCATTTTAGTGGGGAGACCATCGGTAGCTGTTTCAAAAAGCTAATGACTGCATGGAACAAATAGGCTTTGCCTCAGGCTACCAACTCTTCCCCAAATTCTTAATTCTCCCCAAATCACCTTCCTTTCCTAGTTTACTAGGTTCACAAGTGCTCTCCCAGAGGTGCTGGGCTTTGATCTCTGCCGCATTACCAATTACTCGCTCATCCCTGTGGGTGTATTATAGTTGGTGTGATGTGCAAGGCTAACTTCATGAGGAACTTCTGCTAAAAAAGGAACTTTACCTAGGTCAGAAAATTGTATCCTCACTGCTATTGAGCATCTATTAAGTGCTTGGCAATGCACAAGACATGCATATATTATTGCTTCTAAAACTTGTCACCAGGATGTAGCTCATGGAAGAGCAGCATGGAATTTGTGGCAGCTCACTAGAAGTCAAACTTCTTAGAAGTTCTCTGCTTTGCCCTGGCTATCCATGTGAATTTGGAACTCTGATACATGCTTGTTTTAATACATGCCCAGCGTTCTGCATGATCTACGAGTCACATTACTTTAACTACCCTCACTCCTCGGTCTTATAATGAAACTTATGCTCCAGCAGGCTGCACCATGGTTTGCTCTGGCCCAGAGCAAAGTACCCTGAGGAATTTGGGGAAGCACGAGATAGATTGTTGCTTCCTGTTTTTTCTCACGTAATCCTCATTATCATCTCGTGAAATTGGTTTTATTGTCCTGATTTGGCAGATGAGAGATCAGAAGCTTTGGAAACTTATAGAATTGGAAAATCACAGCATTGGCATTTAAAACCAGGTTTGACTCCACGGCTCTCGTTTGTCTCAATTTGTCATAACGGCTTTAAATCCTTGTGAAAGGAGGAAGAGTCCAGGTAATTCCAAAGCACCCACTCCTGGTAGTGCAAGGGCTCTGTAAGAACCCAGTCTGAGTGCATTGTATCCTGGAAGGAAGCATGCAGTAAATATGTAAATTAAAACACATGTTTCTTCAAGGAGGAAATAGTGCATCTAAAAATCACTGTTTTCTAAAGTAAGGCTGAGGAGAAGTCTAGAAGACCCTTGTGTAGATGAAATACCTGGGTTCATATGATATTAATCATGTTGTAGGAACTAGATTAAATGACTGGTTTGTTGGGATCAAAGATTGGATTCTGATGGTGTTGCAGCTGAGGATTCTGGAACCAGAATGCATCGGGAATGCTTATAAAAAAGGGGAGAGAGAGGGAGAGAGACATATCACACCGAAAGAAATTCTGACTTATTCTCTCAGCTGCTTGCTGCTTCTCAGCGGTTGTGTGGAGGTTAGGTCCACCAGCTGTGTGGAAAACCAAATCTAGAAATTAAAATGAGAATAGAAAAAATAGTACTCTTCCTAATTTCTTTTCACCAAAATAATTATCTCCATATTCACCCTATCACTCTCAAGGTTGGCAGCCTGACCTTGGACGTGCCACCTTCCAGAACTTCGAGAAATGTTTGGTGTGTAAGCCTCTAGGCTGTGGTATTGCTGCTCCTTCAGCCCAAACTAAGAGAAGAGATCATCAGATTGTTCGGATCTGGGATAACCATTCCCTTGTTTACAGCTTTAGACCCGATGTGTCTATGGTTAAAATATACAGGGTGGGGCAAAAGTAAGTTTAAAGTTGTGAATATGTGAAAGCTTTTTATTATTTTTTAATTATTGTATTTTTCTTATGAACAACTGTAAACCTGCTTTCACCCTACCTTTTACATGTTTAGTTTTATTCTCTTGAACTCCATAAATTAGAATATTTATTTTTCTGTGACAAATCTATTCTCAACATTGTATTTGTGAGGTCCATATGGATATAGACCCATCCAAAATAAATATAGCGCACAGCCAGAGTTTACTTTTCAGTGCTATATGCTGTTCTCGATGCAGCTTTCATGTAACAGTAGTTCTTTTACATATATTTTTCTGCAGAATTCCACATAGTATGTAACAGTGGTTTATTCACATTTCTATACACTATTCCACATAGTGTGGACCTGTAGTTCATTTGCTTTCTTTGCTGTAGAACAGCGATTTTCAACATTTACTCCATGGTACCCTTAAACTAACTATTCAGGTGCCTATACTTGTATGTAAGGATTTCCAGTACCAAGAATTAACCAGTCAGATGCAACTCTATTATATGACATAAGTTTGTTTCAAGACAGGGTGTTCACACCAGATGGCTGTTGTTTTGTTGGTTGTTGCCATTTTTTTATTTGACTGTCTGAGGGGAAAGAGGTCAGTGCCCCTGACTGAATAGTCGGGTATTGCATATTTTAAAAATTACTGTGGCACACCAGTTGGAAATAGCTGCTGTAGATTATTCCATGTGTGAGCTTTCAACAATTTATTCTATTTTTAGTGGACATCTTATTTGTTGCCAGTTTAGAGTTGTTGTATAGGATGTTGCTAAGAAGACTGTAGTACATGTGTGCCCTGTGTTCAGTGTCCAGGGGTTTCCCTGGAGCTGTGTGCCCAGAGTGCAATGGTTAGATCTCATGAACGCGTATTTTCAGTGCTAATAGAAAATGCCAAACTGTTTTCCCAAGTGGTTATTGATTTACTTTTCCACCCATTTCACATGAGAAGTCAGATTGTTTTGGCATTATCTTATTATTTCACTCTTTCATAGTTAAATTTTTAACAATGAGTAGGTATTATATTTACTATCAGAAAAGTTTTATTTTCAAAAAATTCCTTACAAAGGGAATAAACACTATTATCCTGTCATTTAAATATATTATATAGAGTTTTTAACCCTTTGAAACTGATGTGATTGATCTTATTGATAGTTAACTATAACTTTAAAACATATTTATAGGTGTTAGCAAAACAAATAACCCCCACTCCCCAAGTTAAATGATGACTTTGTGCACCTGATATGATGCTCACAGGAAGTACAGAGTACTTACCAGAAAACCCCAGAAAAATAAGACAAGGAGAAAGATGTGAATTCAATGATCTGATTTGGGAATAGTAAAAAATGTACTTGCCACTTTTTTCTGTAGTAAAACTATGTGGCAACTGTGAAGAATTCTTAAACTGTAGGATAAATGGCTGTGATTTTTTATAGAGTGTTGGTATTTGAACAGAAGCATGAACTATCGCAGGGTTTGAGAAAGTAAAGCCTCGTTCTCTCCAGAGATCACTGTCTCATTTCGGGAATGATCTTTCTCAGACGTGCACTGCCTTCCAGCGCTCCCCCTGCACCGGCAGACCAGCACGGTCCTGGGAACTACAGCAGCTAAACCAGCTTGCACCCAATAGGCGTGACTCAATTAGGAGGAGCAGTAGTTTGCCTGCGAATATGTCAAATATGTCTCCTTACCTTGCTATTGAATTCACATAACAAATGTGTTGATTTAGAATGTACTTACTTATAATATGAAATAGAACTTTCATTTGAATGTTCTCGCACTACGTTTGGAGTGCTCATGTCTTGTTCTACATACACATCCATGTATCATGGAGACCAGTGAACTACATTTTATAATTACATATTCTACAGGTTAATTTTTGTAACAAACCCAATAAATACATACATACACACACATAAACACATGCATTTTTATTTATATTATTAAACTAATATAGTTAAATAGTATAAAATACACATGAAGTCAAGAACTTAATTTCCAAAGATTGAAAAATACTGAAACATTAACTTAAAAATCATTTTCTTTTATACCATAAAACACTTGCACTACTCAGATAGCTGAAACCAGAGTAATATAATTGAAAAATGCTCCCCTCCTCAGATCTTAATTCATGTTAGAACAACTTAAGGTCTTATTATAGGTGACATTTTTTTGCATTAGATTTTAAGACTATTACAGCTGAAAAATTTATTGCACTAATATGCATAGGACTAAGTGGGCCTGACTACTGAATAATAAAAGATATTTTTCAATCTCATCCTCAGTTTTTTTCAAAGCATTTGTTGAAAATAGAGCAATAAATGTAAATATCCCCTAATATTAAATGCAGTCAGTGCTATATTTTAAACAGTTTTAGCTAGTAGATTTATACTTATTGAAACACTATATTTGGAAGCTCTTAAGACACATTAGAAAGGCCCATTTTTTTAATGTAATCAGTTGTACAAATATAAAAGTTTGAGTAACTGGCATCTATTGGTTGCCTCCCTTATACAGCCAACCAGGAATCGAACTCACAACCTTTTGGTGTATGGATGACACTCCAACCAACTGAGCCACTGGGCCAGAGCTCCACTTACATCCTTTTTAAGTAATTGTTTTTTAGTCTTACTGTCTTGTATGAGTACAAATCAAGTCACTAGGCTTCATGAGAGGCCAGCTCAATCTTTGCAGCTTGGCCAAAATTTACAGAAAGGCATACAGCAAGCATGCCACACCAAATTAACTGTGGTTTCTTTTTTATTAAAATGCAAGAGAAACATTGTATTGATTTTTGTATGTCCTTATGCTATGGGGCTACCCATCCATGATTATGAAAGGTCCTTTAATGCAAAGTATTTTTAACCTGGGTGACTCCTGTTAAATGCGGTTGATGTTGTAGGGCAAACAGGCTGGTTTCTTCCTCACGCCGCTCCCTCAGGAAAGTTTTCTAAAACTTATCACACAAGAATGACGTCAGGTAAAGCTCCACATACCCCAGTCAATGATGAGAACAAGTGGCAATCTGAAGGAAAAGTACTTACTGACATGTGTGGTGACTAGACATGGGGACAGAATGAGGAAACAGCAGTGAAGGGGTTCTTTTCTCTCTCTGAGGAACTTGACGCTCTTTAGAATCACTTACTGTATAAAAGTATGTTTTTCTACTTGCAAAATGGAAGGTCTAATATTTCTCAATTGCGCATATAAACAGGAACTGAAAATGTAATTAATGACTTTAAATAGCTTGTAAATGTAGAGTGCCATTTAATCACTAATGATATGATTTATATTTTGGATATGTAATCCTTGATGGAATGGCATGAAAACCACTCCATTCTCCTCCAGTGTGATAATTGGAGAGAACAGGAAGAATGGCACGTCTCATTTTAGCATGTAGGAGAATCTGAATTAGACTAAGTCCCCAGTATCTTAGAGTGGGAATCAGCATGTCAAGAAACCAATAACAATTTTGGCAAATGCAGTTCTTCCTAATTTTGCTCACCTTTCTGCCTGTCATAAAACTGGTCACTCAAAACCCCCCACTCTCGAGGCATTGATGGCAAAGTGTCTTAAAACTGACTTTAAGTATCTGGATCCAAGGTCAAGTTCCTTATAACACTGAAACAGTCAATGACTCTTCATAGAAATAACTGCCTTTGCTTCGCCAGCAGTGTCAGAAAACTAGAAAAATGAAGATGTGTGAACCAGACCAGGAATGTGAGATTTGATGAAATAATAGGGAAGGGAGAAATGTTATTTTGTAAATCCTCCAGAGAAGAAGAGAAAAATCTAAGTACAACATTGCTCTTCTGTGTCTTCCTTTCATCTGGTTTTAAAACTCAGAGTGAAGACTGACATCCCTACTTTCTATCCCACCAAAAGTTGGGGGACAGAGCCAGAGTCCCTAAAGAAATTGCCCAACCTGGAAGACCCTTCACTGAGAGTAGCATCTTCAATACATTTTCCCTTTATCATAGCAGCAAGCTTTCCACAGCAGTACGATGTATTCAATACTAAATTAAGAAGGGATGCTCTAATGACTCCGCCCCACTTTGCCTCTCTGTTAAGTTCTTTACATGAGCAAGTATCTCACAAAAGTGTGTCAAAACATTGCCCATGTTGGTGTGGCCTGCACGCCTGAAAAATACTTATGTGACGAAGATGGCGAACACTTCATTTACCAGATTCCTCGCAGTGAGAGTATGTAAGCGACTGGAAGGGGTGTTCTGATGAGCAGCTTGAATCAAGGCAGATGATTAGATTACAGCAGACTGTTGCTACACTATCTTCTTAAGGGTGGTCACTTCTAACCCTAGGTTTCAGGCAAGTTTGAAGCAATGCTCAATGGCTTGTGACAGTGTTGGAGAGACTGAGGCCCGGATGTAGAGGGATTATACAAACATGCCCCTTGTTGACAGCAAAAACAGAGATACTGGGTTGGGTAGGGTCAAGGATGTAAAACTCACCCAGCTCTCCTCAGTTCGATCTGTGGCACTGTTTGCATTGCTCCATACTGCTTTTGGTGTGTCAGGCGGGACTCACTGGTGTTTCTGACCAACTTTGGAGCCCTGTGTGTTAGTGTGCAAGGAGAAACCATGTGCGGAGGACAGCCCATAGAAGTGTCAGAAAAGGGAGACCCCTCGAGAGGGGAGAGGTGGGAGTGAACTTGAACGTGCAGCAGCAGTAGAAGACTTCTGGCTTTTTTTCCCCTGGACACTGGGAGATCACTCTGCTTCTTTTCAGTTTCTCCATCTGCAGGCATTCTGGGTACCAAAGCCAAAAGCAATGTGTCCCATCAGCAGCTCCAGGCACCGGCTGCTTCAAACCAAAATTGATTTTTAAAAATCTTTAATCAAGTGGGAATGGCATGTTGTAAATATTTCTAGGAAGTGAATTTACTAGTGCTTTAAAAATTGGCCCAACTTCGATATTTTTGTGGAAGTTTGGTTTCATTTTGATCCTTGGGCATAGCCAAGCAAAACTGCAGTGTATGTAATTTAGAACCAAAAGGAAGTATAGGAGAGAGCAGGCATCCATCGTAAGTGCTTTTATTAAAATTCCTAATGCCAGGCCTGTGATCAGCTCCTCCCCGTGGAGTTCTCCAGGACATGGAAGGGAAAGGAAGTCAAAGCTTTGAAAAACAAACAAATGAGAATACAAGGAGGAAAACATAAGATGCCGTGTTTTTCTTTCCGTGAAAAAGCTGTAGCATTGGTGGGTCTGATTTCAGAGGAAAAATAAGAGAGAAGGTTCCTTGGATTATTCCACGTTTGTCTTCTTAGTCCATGCACTGCCCCTGGTGTAGAGGTGAGTATCCCCCCTCCAGGTGGGTCTGCTCCCTCCTTCATCCCCCATGGTAACCTCTTGGGAGGCCTTTCCTAGCAGTTCATGGAAGTCTCCTTTAAGGCCCTTGGGCTTTGCCTTGGGCTCTTAACCAGCATCTTGTTAACTGGCAGGAAATGTCTCTGTTTTCTCTTGCTTACTTTTATATATTCTTAACAGAACAGAGGTAGAGGTAGAGGTCTTATACTTCCAACATCTCATTTGTAACTAACCCTGTTATGAGTGATAGGAAGTGATCCAGGTGGTTGTAAAAAGACACCTATTTAATGGGCAACCGCTGGTGGACTTATGGTCTTGCCTGAAAAAACACCGTGCCTGCAGGACACGTTGCTCCAGTTTTGTCCTGCACACAATGAGCCTGTGTTCATAGATACGCACAAATCTCTCTAGGAGTTATAAACCTTAACTATATAGGAGGAAAAAATTTTAAAACACAAATCTACATTTTTCTCTGTAGAGACTAACATACTATCTGAGCATCATCCTTTCTTAAGGTTCAGTAATTTCTAGATGCAAGTTAGAACCACATTTATATGGAGTGTTATGCCCCTTTAAAACTCTATACCTGGTCCATGCAGTGTGTGAATGTACTGTGGCCATGTGGCCACTGTTGCCTTCATTGGCCATTACCACTCTGCCTTTCTCTGACACTGTAATAGTATACCGAATGCAGTGGTTTATAGCATTTACTTCCTCAAAATTTGATTCCTGTTCAACCTGGTGGCCTACTGTTTTATTTTTTAATTGTATTTAGTTTTTACTTATTTTTATTTTTTACTTTTTATGATAGTCAAGCAAAAATTTCTGGGACACTCAGCATAGTACTAGGTTTATTCCATATATTAGACTGGCCAAAAAGTTTATTACGTTTTTTTTCTGTATGATGGCTCTATTTAGCACTTAGTTGTCTTTAATGTCGTTTGAAACAATTTTATTAGATTGTATTGTGACAGCTGTCATATCAGCAGGCATTTAAAATATCAATCAGTGAATTTTTGTGTAGCCATTTTAATATTGAAGATAAAAGAAAGCGACATTTTCGGCATACTATGCCTTATTATTTCAAGAAAGGTAAAACAACTAAATGCAAGAAAAATTGTGCAGTGTATGAAGAAGATGCTATAACTGATCTAAAATATCACAAGTGGTTTTGCAAACTTTCATGCTGGAAATTTCTCACTGTGCGATGCTCCACGGTTGGGTAAACCAGTTGAAGTTGATAGCAATCAAGTCGAGACATGGAGAACAATCAGTGTTGTACCACCAGGGAGATAGCCAACACACTTTAAATATCCACATCAATAAAGTTATTGGTCAAAATGAAAACATGTGTCTTTGGTTTCATTAAAAAAACCATACAGACTTTTTGGCCAAACCAGTACATCTAATACCCACTGAAGGCAGATGCCCTGCCAGTGTACCTTGGTGCTTGGCTTTGGCTACTATAACACGGCGCTAACATTATGCATTCCGATGTCGGAATGGCAGAAAGTCTAGCTCAGTGACTTGGGCAAGTAACCTTGTGCCTCAGTTTTCTCATTTGTAAACTTTGGGAAATAGCAGTATCCACCTCAAGATGGTATGAGTCTGGAATGAAATAACCCATGTTAAGTACCTGATGTATTTTCTGGCTTATTATTAGCATCAAAACTGTTAAAAATATTATTTATAGTAGGTGTTCAATGTATTGGTCAGTATTCTCCAGAGAAGCAATACCAGTGTGTGTGTGTGTGTGTGTGTGTAGAGGGAGAGGGAAATAGATTTATTTTAAGGAATTGCCTTAACATGATTGTGAGGTGTGGCTAGTCCAAAATCCGATGGCATAAGCTGAGGACTCAGGGAAGAGTTTCGGTTTGAGTCCAAAGGCAGTCTGTTGTCAATTTCCTTATTGTCTGGGGAGGTCAGTTTTTGTTCTGTTAAGAACTTCAACTGATTGACTAAAGCCCACCACATAGTGGAGGATAATCTGCTTAACTCAAAGTCCACTGATCTGAATGTTAATCATAGTTCCCCATCTAAAAAAGCCCCCAAAACATCATCACAGAAACATTCAGCCTTTGGCCCAATTTCTGGGCACTGTGCCCCACTTAAGTGGACATAAAATTAATTATCACACTGAAAAAATAATCAATTGAATGACATTAATGAGCTGCTCAGAAGGACAGTGTCATGCAGTAGTACTGGGCTTCCTAGGACAGGCCCCATCTCCTGCACTACTGGGCATACTGGGCATGAGACTCTCCTTCGACTTGATACTTTTGTGATGTTCTATGCCTCTAAATCCCAATCTTTTGATCTGTGTCCTCTTTACCCTGGGACTTAGGATGTGTTCTTGGTTGGCGTTTCCATTGACCTTTGTTTCATTCCCTCTCTGCACCTATCACCTCTGTCCAAATTGCCTTGTTTTAGGAGGACACCAGTCATATTGGATCAGAGTCCATCCTGGTGATCTCATTTTCACTTAATCACATCTATAAAGATCTCCAAACAATGTCACATTTTGAGGCACTTGGACCTATGAACTTGGGGTAGGGAGAGGCAGGCACAATTCAACCCATAGTGGTTCTAAAGATCTTTGTTTAAAAAAATTTATTTACGCCCTGGCTGATGTGGCTCAGTGGATTGAGCATGGGCTGCAGACCAAAGGGTCACCAGTTCAATTCCCAGTCAGGGCACATGCCTAGGTTGCGGGCTAGGTCCCCAGTCAAGGCCACATGAGAGGTAACCACACATTGATGTTTCTCTCCTCTTTCTCCCTTCCTTCCACTCCCTTTCCCTCTCTCTAAAAAAATAGGTAAATCTTTAAAATTTTTTTTTACTTACCAACATAACCTCTATCTGCTTCCAAGGAGATACTATGTGGCTAGAATGAGTTGGTACATACCTGACACACAAAGAACTCAACAGTATAGTTGAACAATGTACAAAGCAAACAACGTCTTAAAATGTAGTAAAAGTGAAGGAACCGAAGTCAATACAAATAATGTAAAGCAAGGCTATACCAGGGAATTGAAGTTGATAAGCAGGGAGGAATATTATGCTAAAGTTTCAGGTTAGAGAAAGCTGCAATTACCTTTTTAAGGAGATTTTATATGTGCCCGTATTTAAAGTAGTATGAAAGGTATGACCAGAATTCTAATTCACTCAGTCATTTTGAAGAGAGTGATAATAGATGAAATATTTCACATGGGCATAAATTCTATAATTTTTAGTCAACTTTAAAGAGCTTTTATACCTGAGTAGAAGTCACTGATATGTATAAAAGGTTACCTGGAGCTGTATTATCGTGGAAAACGTTGAACTTCAGTAAAAGAATATGCTGGCCAGGTGGGGTGTGTGTTCAATGCTAAGCACAGAAAAAGTGGGGCTGGGTGGAGTAGAGGATGCAGGAGGTCTCATTGGTGCTCACACAAAGAAAAACTGGATTTCATGACTCCCTACAGATCCCTTGAAAATCAGCTTAGATTCTGAAGAGCTAGTGGCTGAGTCCCAAGCACCACAGTGTTACACTGTTGATTGATGCTATTTCATGTGAGCGCTCTGTCTCACTGGTTATGATATAGTGCTAAGATTTGGGTGACATTGGGGGATATCACACATGCTGCTCACCCTGACTTAGACCTGTGTAAATGGCCTCTCCAAGAAAATATACTGAGTGGTATGGGACTTGGGAGAGTCATCGGTTCGCTCTTTTGTGGGGTTTCCTATTGGTTTACCTCATTGTCATGCAAGGGTGATTTTTTTACTCTTGGTTCCACTCTCACCATTATGCCAAAATGTTTTTCTTTATATCTTGAAAGTGGTGTTCAGTTGTAAAGGCTTACAATGACAGGTATATAGAAGAAACTGACAGTAACCGGAGGAGGGGGTTAATGGGGGAGAAAAGGGGAAGGGTCAGGTCAAGGAATATGTGTAAAGGACCCGTGGACAAAGACAATGGGGTAGGGGGAGGATTGGATATGGGAGGTGGGGAGGGGAGGGCAGGGGGAGAGTAATGGTGGGAAAATGGAGACAACTGTAACTGAAAAACAACAAAAAATAGAAAAGAATGACAGGTGTAAGCAGCACCTTTGACCATTTCCGAGCTATGACTGTCATCTCCTTGCAACTTTGTATCAGAGGTAGAGCCGCATTCCAGTAGCTCCATGTCTTGTACTTGCATTTAATACTGTGTCATTTGTGGTGCACACTGACCCTTCCATGGACTTTTGGGTCTCACAAGTCTAACCTTGTCTGACCCCTTTGAATACCTTTGAGATTTCGCTGTCTCCTGTAGGAGGCGGACTGAGGGTACCTGTCTCAGGGATGCCACAGTGTACAAGTGGTGGTAAGAGTTGTCCTCCAGAGCTTCCTCCTCCTGTGCTGTACCTTGCTCCCTCTTCATTTTTCCCAGTATTGATATCTCGATGTGTGTGGTCTGCCTTTTTCTTGTCTGCAACACCGATAAGCTGCCTGATTGCCTACCCTTGAGCCTTGTGTTGCCTCTTCTTCTCCCCCATGGAATCTCTGGGAGCACAGAGCAAGAAAGAACTGTGCTTGGCTCAGCTGGAATCTATGACGCTGGCGGGCTGACCAACTTCATGGCCCAAGTTCCTCTTAGGCTCTGCCTGCTCTACAGTTTGGGCAGTCCTGGTGGCCAAACACCATAAAGGACTTCTCTGTCCCTTTCTAAAAACTCATAAAAACAGAACATTATGTTACCATCACATATATTAATGTGAAGTTTAAAATTCATTTTGGCAATAAAGGTACTGGGCTTTATTAAGAGTTATTCAGTAATTTTAAGTGAAGCATTTGTCTTAGTTTGTCTGTGCTGCTATAACAAAAAATACCATAGACTGGATGGCTTTAAGAACAAATACTCATTTCTCATGGTTCTGGAGACTGGAAGGCTGATTGAGGTGCGGACATGGTCAGGTTCCCGATGAGGGCTCTGGCTCTGCCTTTATGACCTTGTCTGAACTTCATTATCTCCCAAAGGCCCCGCCTCCAAATACCATTACGGTGGGTTAGGGTTTTAACGTAGCTGGGGGTTTTTAGGGGGAGAGGGAAACAAACACTCAGGCCGTAGCAGTGTCCATGCGAGTTGGATTCTGCCCTCTGAATTGGCCACGCCAGTGAATCCAGTAAGTGGCAGCCCCAGTTGGACTGACTGCCCACTCAGGATTAGCTCCACTTTGCTCCGGCAGAACCCTTCCACCTCTGAGAAAGAAACGGGCTTCCTGGCGGCCTCATCCAACCTCATTTCAGTTGGCCAGAAAATTTTATCGGGGTGGGGGGGAATAATTTCCAATGTTTAACATAGTAAGAAATCTCATAAAAATTTATACTTCAAGTTTCTCTTGGACAGTTAATAAAGACAGCTGTGCCAGGCTGCTGTCACCTCACTGCTGTCACCTCACCTTTGTGGGGCCCTGCTGGGCCCCGTCCACTTTCACTCACTCATCTCTCCTTCCCAGCTGCTGCTGCTGCTGCTGCTGTTGCACCGTGTCTCCCCCTGACAGAGGGGGCACCTGGCCAGGCTTGGTAAAGTTACCACCTGGATTTAATCACAGTCACATTTGTTTATGTCCAAAGATATTAAATAAGCATATTTTTGGTTTTGTAGGTTTCCTGTAGTTAAATCATCTCATATTCAATTGACCCTAAGCCTTCCCTGTCTGATCTCTTATCAGTGAACCTCTTAGTATGCTTTGCTAGTTGTAAAAAGGCCATGTCTTCATATTTTAAAAAGCTCCTTTTGGTATTAAATTTCTGTCTACCTCTTCTTTTATCTTTTATTTTTTTTTAATGTACTGATTTTAGAATGAGAAGAAGGAGAAAGAGGGAGAGAGAAAAAAGAGAAACATTGATTTCTTGGTATGCGCCCTAACTGGGATCAAACCTGCAACCCTAATGTATGGGGATGACGCTGCAGATGACTGAACCCCTGGCCAGGGCTCCATCTTTTCTTAGTACAGAACTTGAACCCATTTGAAGATAGTCATCCTAATATTTTCAGACTTTCAGATGTAGAACAAGTGTGAGGCACTAGTCATTTCAAGGTTTATGCCTATAATTTTAGCCCATATGTGCCTTTATGCTAAATGAAAATTTCATTTCCATTTAAATTAAAATCTCAAATATTTCCAGATAAACTATGTACCCATGATAAATGTATAGTGACAATAACCAGATGCAGTGAAATACCAGGGTGAAGATTGGTCTTTGGTACACAGTAGTTGGAAATATGAAAAGGAATTTAGTGCCTGTTCCCCCAGTTGCTTCCGTTCAATTTTACTTAAGACGAGAAAACCATGGACAAAATCTGTCTTAACCAGCCTTGCCTAATTCACATTAATTGATAATGGAATAAATTTTACCTACTATATCTTGTTTAAGACACTTTTAGAGGAAAACATTTCAGTGTTACAAATGGCCATAATTAGATTTTCTTTATCTCTCTAAAGAACGCTTCCAAATAGACAGGTTTAGTAATGACAAAAATGCGACAGAAGGGGACCACTGTGCACTCCTGATGTTGTCCTCACCAGCACCACGACTAGCTCTCCCAAACACATCATTTTATTTCTACGGCTCATTGTCACAAACTGGCATCTCAAACAGCAGTGACCAGGACCCCTTTCATCCCTGAGGCTTTTCTGGGGCAAAGAGGCCCTGCTTCCCTCCGTAACGAAGGTCTCTGCTCTCTGCTCTCATGTTCCCAGCTGCTGGTGACACTGCACTTTGAAATATCTGCAGAGTGAGGAGCAAGAAGTGTTAGTGCTGGAAATGTAAGGAGTTGGGGTCTCTGTTTTCTTCATTTCCCTTTGTGTAGACTATGTGCAGACTGGTGGGTGAGAACAGTGATGGGTGTGGGTGTGTGCAGGTGTGTGCGGTGGTCATTTTCAATAGACACGCTCATCCACTGTTCCTTTAAAGCTGCCCTGCCTGGGAACACTGCAGATGGGTGACAGGGAAACAAAGACATAGGGGGGTTCATTGTATGTAAATCATTGTGTTAACTGGGGATCTGGTGGTGTGTTTCCTGAGGCAAATGAGGGGAGTAGAGTATTTCTAGAACCTATTCGTGTACAGCATGCGCACCCTGGCTTTGACTCTGTGTGGAATGTGCCGACACCCTGTTTCACAAGATATTAGAAAATTAAGCACTTCTTGGGCTAGCAGCTTGTCCAATCAGATGACTTCAAATATAAAACAAGGAGAAAAGTCGACTTCCACTACTGATGAGTCCACTCCTCCCCCAACCTCCTTTCAACAATATGGCAAATCTAATTAGGGTTTGGGAATGCCCTTCTTGCAGTTAGTTTATTTTCTGAATTCAATCATAATATAATTGTCTCTACATAGTTAGTTTTTATTTTCTTAATTGCAATAAATAGCAATCAAGCTTGTTAAACTTTACCTTAAGAAGCACATTTAACTCATTGCTTCTACATGGAGCTGTGGCTTCATACTTGGTTTGCTTATTTGTCCCAGAGCCTAGGATGAAGCTTTGGCCTCGGTGATTATTGTCTACGCTGCCTGAATTTGTTTCATAATGACTTGATATTCTGCTTCATTTTCACTGTTTAGACTTGGCCTTTGAACACTTGGCATTTTGCTCGGAGAAGGAATTTACAAATGCAGTCCTCGGCTGGTAAATGTAATAGCACGTGGTGGTGTGAATCCTAATTAGAGAATCACACATCTCTAATACATTAGGGTCAAGAGCTTTCAAGTAGCACAGTAGTGTGTTTATCTCATTAGTATGTGCAGCTTTGGAATTGATTATTGCAATAGTAACAGTTGGGTTTTTTTAAATTAGGGTAATTAAAACTTACAGTGTTTCCTTTTTATGTGGGGTGAATGTTAGTTGATTTTTTTTTTTTACAAAATTTATGCTGTTTTAAAATTAGTCTTTAGGGTTTTGATTTTCTGAAATTTGTGGCTCTTCTTTGTAAATAGGCAGTTTTGCAGGAAAGGCCAGAATGCTTAACGCAGATGTGACATTGCAGAAAGGAGAAAGTCAAAGTTTATATTAAGGGGAAATAGGCTTTGATATAAACAGCTCTGTACAAGTGAAAATTGTCTTGAAGACGTCTTCATTTTTTCCTTAAGTGTGCTTTATTTGCCCTTGATTTCTCTAACATTTCTGCCCCCCACCTTCTCCATCCCACCCTGTGTCCTATAGGATTAGGGCACAAAATTTTCTGGCTAAAATGATTTTCATATAGATTTACCTTGTGGTAGAAGGTGGTAGACATAGGACAGATCTGTCTCCATGTCTCTGTACTTATCGCCTCTCAACAGGTATTTGATAAATACTTACTCAATGATCTATGTGAAATATAATAGAGGAGAACAAAGGGGCTGTGCAC
Source organism: Sturnira hondurensis (assembly GCF_014824575.4). Lineage (NCBI taxonomy): Eukaryota > Metazoa > Chordata > Mammalia > Chiroptera > Phyllostomidae > Sturnira > Sturnira hondurensis. The sequence goes on from NW_028083443.1 coordinate 39,424, forward strand.
AGCATTGTCTAGGTCCAGGAGTTTATGGTCTGGTGCTGGGAGAGCGGGGACTATCTCGTGTTTGAGGAAGAAGGGTGGACAGTTAACAAACGCACCCAGGGGACTTGGTAAAAGAACTTTAACTTTGAGCAACAAAATAAGTGATGACAGTATAAGATTGTAACCTATTGAAAAGTAAGTATCCATGAGACAATACTCATATAAATAGCTAATTGGATGAATAAATGAATGAATGAATGAACAAATAAATAAATGGGAGAGAGGGACAAATCTTCTATGTAGATTTTCCAATCATATGTGGAGATGGAGCTTAATTTCTCTCCCCTTGATTGTGGGCTGGATTTAGTGACTCGCCTATAAATAATAAGAGTATGAAAAGAGAAAAATCAGTGAACTTAAGGTGACAAAACCTGTAAATCTCTACCTTAACCAAGAGATCAAGGTTTACATCAGCAGTGATAGTTACACAGTTTTATCAATTGTACTGATATCGTGTACTCCTGGTATCTTCTGAGAAAGTCTCTTAGCTCACGCTGTTACAACACGTTACCATAGACCAGGTGGCTTAAACAGCCAACATTTATTTCTCATGGCTCTGCAGGCTGGGAAGGCCAAGATGAAGGTGCTACAGGTTCAGTGTCTTGTGAGGGTCCTCTTCAGGGTTTATGGAGAGCAGTTTGCTCACGGTACCTTCACGTGGAGGAGAGAGGGCACTTATCTCTTTTCTCTTTAAAGACTGTTTCAGAGCAAAATGGAGAGGAAGGCACAGAGATCTCCCCTATACTCCCTACCCTAACATACTTCCTGTATGCATAGCCACCCTCATTATCAACAATTGATAAACCAATTTCGATCCATCATTAGCACTCAAAGTTCACAATTGATGTAAGATTCACTCTTAGTGTTGTAAATTCTATGGATTTGGACAAATGTATAATGTGTATCTACCATTATAGTATCACGAAGAATAGTTGCACTATCCTGAAAATCCTTTCTGAGCCCTTTTGCTTCTTATAAGAACACTCACCCCATTCACGAGGGCTTGACTCTATGGCATAATTATCTCCTAAAGGCTCCTTCTCCAAATACTATCAAGCTAGAGATTTGGGCTTCAACATACGCATTTGGGGTTAGGGGGACACAACACTGAGTCCACAGCAGAAGCCCGTCTTACCTCTGTGATATTTTGTGTGTGCTTTCACTCAAATCATGAGAAAGCACCAGACTAATACTAACTGAAGGGCATTCTACAACATATCTGCCCAATGCTCTTCAACATTATTAAGATTATTAAAAGCAAGGAAAACTGAGAAACTGTCACAGATTAGAGAAGACCAAGGAGACATGCCTAAATGCAACATGTCAACCTACATTTGATCCTGAAAGAAAGAACGAACATCAGTGGAACAAGTGGTGAAGTCTGAATATAGTCTGTAGTTTCAATTATAGTTTTGTGCCAATAATTACAAAACATTAACATTAGGGGAAATGGGAGTACTGTGTATGAATTTTCTGAACTACCTGCAAGTTTTCTACAACTAAAATTATTTAAAATATCTGTTGAAAAATACCCCTGACCAGCTATATTACTAAGAGCTGATCTCAAGAGGAAGGACAGCCCCCCATGGTCAATGGAGATGGCTTCTGGAAGGAGTGGCCACTCGACAGGCCCTCAGAATTGGAGAGGATTTGAGGCCGAGTCACTGGTTCTTCCAAACTATGAGGTTTGGTCCCAAGTCTCTACTTTTTGACCTGTTGAATAACCAGGATTCTTATAAACACTGTTAGCAAAGCAAAAGTAATTTTGTCTTCAATTTGGGAGCTTTGAGAGTACCTAATGCTCTCCAAGCCTTCTTTTACCCGGAGACCCCAGATGTTGTCCAAACTGAAGCTTCTTCTCATCACCAGGACGTGTCTGCTGTTCTTCTCAGGCTCTCCCTGCCGTCTTCCCTTTAGCCATTCACTCCACTCACCTCTCTGGAGGCAAGATCACCCTCATTCTCTGCTCAATCTCAGAATGTTCTTTTTACTTCAAGGCTTTTACTTAAATGAAGCTTCCTCCAAAAGCAAAACCTATTCAACTTTCTACAGTGTCCTCTCTTCTTCCCCCATTACTACTGAACACATTGAAAAGGCAATTAAAACTAAGGGTCACAAAACACGCAGGAGGAAATGGCTTTTCAGCCAGTTCTTTCATGATGTAAAAAAAAGATAATTTGTATATAGTGTAATGGAATTCAGAATCACAGGAAAACGACAAAGGATTCCTACACTTTTGATGAGATTAGATTAATTCTAATAACCCAGTAATGAAAGATAGTAACAACAAAAACTATACAGACCAATTTTACATATGAATAAGATACAAAGATGCAAAAGAAAACATTAGCAAAAAGGTATCAGTTTACTAAATTAACAAAACCATAGACGTAAATTCAAAAATAGCTCCTTTTTGGCAGCTGCGTACCTCATTGTGTCCACATGTCGTGATTTAACTCTCTCTCCATTGTTGACTAATTATGTATTAACTTTTAACTTTAACTATTACAAAAATATTTCATGTGTATGTATCCTAATACATGTATTTCTGTAGGAATAATATTGAGTCAATTTAGTAGCCAAAGAAATTTGAATAAAAATAAAATACCTACTTGATAAAGCTTAGTAAGCTAGGAAGAAAGCAGTGTCAATTCGTTACGGTATGGTAATGAGTAAGTAAGCATAATACTGAAACGTAAATGATGTGAAAATACTTTGAAAAAATTATAGAAAATATGGAAATGATACTTGTGCAATAAACATTCAACTAGCCAGAAATTATTTGCAGTTCAAACTGTATCTTTTTGCAGCTGTTTACATATTAAACCATGACTGTATAGGTGAATGAATGTATAGGTAGATATTTGTGCATATTTTTAAAATAGTATTATATGATACTATTCCTAAATTTCCTTTTTACATTTATCAATATATTAAGGTCCTTCTGTATAGAACTGTAAGTACAGTTCTGTCGTTCATTTTAAATAGCCGCATACTTTATAATAGACCATAATATATTTAATCCTCCCTCTATTTAGGATGCTGTAGGGGTTCACCAAATTTTATTTCAATATTTGTTTTCAGTATTTTTATATTTCCTTCTTCATTTTCCTACTGGGTGGACAGCAGCAAATAGGGAGAAAGGTGAGGAGTGGCTGAGGAAGAAGAGGTGAGCTAAGGTAAAAATTTGAGGAGCCCAGCCAAGCAGAGAAAGAAAAAGATAAGGTATTATCTAAAAGTGTTGAAAGAGGTATTGTATACTTTTGAAAAATAAAAATATAATATTTACAGGAGATTACCGCACACGAAGTACTAAAGAACTCACAATGAGTGGCTGGAGACTCGGGTGCCCCTTCTTAATCACCTCTAATTAAGATTCAGACTCTTCACTGCCCTGAAAACTTGTCTGGCCAAAGTCACCAGGGCTACCCTCCTTCCAGGACATTTTTCCTTTATGGCATTTGGTTTTATTGCTCACATTCTTTTTCTTCAAACTTGGATTCCATGCAACAGCTTTCCACCCTCCACTCTCCTGCCTTTTTTCAGGCACCCTTAACTCACCCTCGTTCTAACTGGGGCAGCTTCCCAGGGTTTCTCCTCATTCTCTCTCTGCTAGATCTGCTCTTCTTATGTGGGCTTTTCCACTTTGCTGGGCTTTTCATAGCATCTAGACTTCAAACTTTAAAGCTCTAGTGTAACTATCTCCCCTGAGTTCTAGAAACGTCTATGTCCATCTGTTGACTTAGACACATGAGCATCCCAAAGGAGCTTCAAGCTCAACAGGTCCAAAGCTAAATTTCTAAGCTCACTCCTGTTTCCAGTGATTTTCCTCCCCTTCAATCATTATTTTTACTAGTTAACTGTCCGTTCAAAGTGCCGCTTTCACCCAGCCCCACGTCTCAGTGCATCAGCCAGACACCTCAATCTCAGAGACCCAACACAGTGGTCGATTAGACAAGAGGCAAATTATTATATACTTAAGGTTCTTTTTCCACATAAATCATTTTTGACTCTGACAGTAAAATGCCTGATGTTCTGTTTATTGTCAATGCTCTGACTACTTACCTATGGCAAATCTATCATTCAAACTGTATTTTATAAAATACATGTCAAAACTGACTTTTCTTCATGTATCATAGATATTACCCCCTTATCAGCATTATTGTTAGCAAATACCTTCTCTCATCCGGTTGGTTATCTTTTTGTTTCATCGTTGTTTTCTTCTGTTTGATGTAGCCCCATCCATTTTATTTGTTTTACTTCCCTTGCTTTTGGGGTCTAGTTCACCAATGCCTCTGAGACCAAGGTCTATAAGTTTAGTATCTATGTGTTTTCCATGTATTTTGTTTCAAGTTTTATATTCTTAATACACTGAGTTAACTTTTGTGTATGGTGTCAGATAGCAGTGTATTTCCATTCTTTTACATGTAGCTTTCCAGTTTTCCCAACACTTCGAAGATGCTTTCCTTTCTATATTGTATATTTTTGGCTTCTTTGTCAAAACTGAATTGCCTTAAATATGTGGGTTTATTATTTTAGGGCTCTCAATTCTATTCCACTGATTTGTGTGTGTGTTTTTCTGCCAATACCATGCTATTTTTTGCCAACACCATCACTTTTTTGATTATTGTAGTTTTGTAGTATTGTTTGGAGTCAGGGAGTATGCCTCTGGCTTTATTCTTTTTTCTCAGAATTGCTTTGGCTATTGGGGCTCTTTGCAGTTCCACACAAACCGGAAAATGTTTTATTCTGTTCCTGTGAAAAATGCCAAATAAATTTAATTTAAAAATAGAAAAGTTAAACTTTTTTTAAATAGTCAAAAGTAGACATTTACTTATGTTTAGCTATTCGAAACAAAGAGAAGGATTTTTCTCCTCTATCTGGACAAAAGCAGTTATTTAAATCCTAGGTATTCATTTTTTAATTTCCTTTTTCCATATTAGTTACTGGTAGGGCACTTACTGTGAAATACTGTTGAAAAAGAATGCACACCTACAGATTATTCACTGGGAAAATCTGATTCAAATTCTCAGTTTTTAAGGACCCTGTTTACCTGGGTCTGTAATAATGTTCAGTGCCACTGACAAGGACACTTGTTAGTTCTTTTATCTTAAAGATTTTATTTAGTTTTAGAGAGGGAACAAGGGAGGGCAGGAAACATCTGCCAGTGGCCTCCCACATGTGCCCCAACTGGGGACCAGGCCAGCACAACCCAGACATGGGCCCTGACTGGGGATCAAACCCTTTCATTTTGCAGGGAGACTCAAACAACTGAGCCATGCCAGTCAGGGTGACACCTGTTCATTATGAATGCATCTTGAATTTGGGGATGGTTATGAGAAAAAAATGGAAATACATTCCAATTTATTGGGTTTTTTCCTAAAAAGGTTACATATCAATGAAATCCTACAAATGATACAGTTTTAGTTCAAGTTAAAATAGGCATAGTTACTCACGGTCATTAACATCAAAATATTATAATCCCTAGGGCACGGTACCGAATACAGTCCTGAAATGCAGGGGTTGTAACCTTAAGAGATACCTCAGAAATGACATAGTTTCAAGGTCATGGAGTGGTGTCTATAGGCCAAATATGGCCTGTTTACTGTACATGTGCGTGCGTGTGTGTTCTAAATGTTTTGAATATAACAGGACTGCCGTCAGCTGGGGGCTGCGGTTGGATGGTTCGCTCTCTGGCGTGCCGTATGTTCTGTGCCCCTGTACTAACTCTGCTCTGTACCCTTGCACATGCCTGCCTGCCTGAGCCTTTGAAGACGTCTGAGTTGGTAACTCCAGCCAATCTGACTTCTCTCCCAATTAAGCACATCTGCCGTGTGGTACTCCAGTCTCTGCGTGAACACTCTCAGGGGTGGGGAACAGAGAGCTTATTAAAATTTCAGGCAGCCTTCTTGGTTAGAAAAGTTCACTTCTATTGAGCAGCAACTTGATTCCCAGGAACTTACGCCTCCTAATGATTGAGCTAGATAGAACCAGCCTAATAATGCCTCTCCCACGTGACAAAACTTTAGGTAATTGATGGGATCCGTCAGGTCTCCCCATTTCATTCCAGGGCTTTTCTTCTCAAGGTTAAAGACCCTCAATTTCTTTAATGTCCCTCATTTGGCATTCAGCATCCTGATAATCCTCCTTTGAATGAATGTAATTCCATTTGTCAATGACCCTTATAAAACGTGCTTCTGAGAAGGAACACAGTGGTCTACATGTGGTCTACCCAGTCCAGGGTAGAGAGCAGCTGTTAACACCTGTATTCTGAGCATTGCATTTCCATTAACAAAATCAAGGTCTGCACTAGCTGTTAAACAATTAGCAGCAGGGGAGGAAATGGTGGTTAAAGCATGAAATGCAGCTTGAACCAGGGTCAAAGAAAGGAGAGTGCAGTTTAGAAGTTAGTGAATGAGTAGCAGAGGTATGTGTAACGCTCAGGAAGAGTCTCCTCTAGTTCAGAGGACACAGAATGATGTAAGCAAAGCTACTAATTTTAAAAAACTAAAATGGATGTACCTGTGCTGACAGTGGTTACCCTTTTTCTTTTTTGCCTACATTGAAGCTATCCCATGTTTTTCAGTTATAAAATTTTTTCAAAATATTGTCAACTATTGAATGTTACTACTCTCTTGGTTTTTATCCCTTATACTTCTATACACTTCATATAAAAATAATTCTCAAAAATGTATACATGCTAATGTAACTATTTTCTGATATAGAATGTTATCTTTTGAAATTTGGCAAGGGAAATCAATCATTTCATTTCACTTTTGCAAGTGAAAGTTTCCTGGGTAAATTGCCTGCTTCATTTTTTCCGATTCCACCCTTTCCACATTGCCATGGTTGACCTCTATGATCACAGAAGTTGAAAGTCAGGTCCACCCTGATTCCCATGCCCTTCAGACAGGACAGAAAGGATGTATTTTACCAAATTTAGCATAGAAACTGATGGGTGCTTTAGGGACAACAAAAAGGTTATCACATTATTTCTTTCAAACCTCCTGGTTTCTGTACAGCTATAAAGCTAATGAGTTTAAACTACAAAGTCCTACTTGCATGGGTACCTTTCAAGTTTCTGAAGAGAATCCTACCTTTTTGTATTCACAATTTTGTATATATTTGTATATTTTTTTTGTTTAAAGGCAGCCTCGAAGTTACGTGAACATCAGGCCCCCCCAACACTTGCCTTTACCTCTCTATGCTTCTCCCCAGGCTACCTTCACACACTTGAAAACCTCTTCACTAGCCCACATATTGGCTTGTTATAGAGGTTTGGGATTCTGCACTGGTCCTGAATCTGAAGTTCCACCTCATTGTTCAGCCCAGGAGAGCATTTTCTGGCTGTAACTCAATGCCTGGGGATGTGCCTCCCCTCCTTTGTTCCTGCTAGTCTCGTGGTCCAGGGAGAATTTCCTCTGATGCTCAGATGAATTGGTATCTGAGGCTTGGATGCTCAGGAATGGACAATGCCTGCCTCAGACTACTGGGCACACTGTCACGCTTCACTCACTGTCCTTTGATTCCCAGAAGAGTGACTTTGGTCAGTACCTCCCATGAGCACTGTGCCTGAGCCTTCTGCTCCAATTCAGTATCATATCATAGGATCTAAATTGTTTTCCAGTCCAGCTTAGTCCTAATGTCCATCTAAATAAGGTCCTGGCTCATTCTTCCTACCCACCTGCTTTGAGTCACCATAAAGAAATCTCAAAAGCCTTGTACCAATGAAATGATAGATATTATTCTGCATATTGAGCATGAAGACACAGTTCTAATGAAAAAAAAAGGAAAAATCCTGAAGACATGAGTGAGACTGAGGTCATTGTCAATTCCTGGCTTCCCTAAGATTTTTTAAAATATTATTTTTTAATTTAATCTTTGTTGTAAATTTTTTGCATTACCCGTTAGCCCCCTTATACCCCCTGCCCCCTGGCAATTACCACACAGTTCTCCATGCCCATGAGTCCTTTTTCTTTTTTGTTCAATCCCTCCACTGCCTAACCTCCCACCCCCACTAGCTGGCATCCTGCTCTCCATCAAATTTTACAACACGACTCCATATTCGTTTCACTCCAATCCAAGCAACAGTCCCAGTGACTTGGTAGCATCATGGCTGTGAACCTGCCGATACTCTGGCTTCCCGTGTTCATAAGCTCAACCGCGGTGGTGGTTTTCTTTCCTTTTAGCTTTAGAGTCACAGGTACAGATACTCTGTGTACTTGACCCTTGATGGCAGGACTAAAGGATACTGTACTCATCTTATACCTCCAGCTGTGACTAGCTCAGCCCTTAAAGTATATATTAGGAGCACAACAAATATTGATTAAATCAATGAATATTTGGAAAGCATAACTAAAAAGTCACAAATGATAAATGAAGCTTGAGTGAAGTAAGTGTCTGGGGAGTAATAATTGAAAGTTATGATTAGGAAAACATTTTATTATCATTCAAGTTCAAGCAATGTTCTCCCTTTTATTGTATTCTAAATCTGAATAACATAAGGTTTAGAAATTATAATTTTTCTCTACTCTTGATATACTGTTTTAAAATAATTATTTTATTGCATTTTAAAATGACACAATATCTTAACATTTAAGCAATAATTCTTTGAAAAGGAGGTAAGTTTCACAAAGCAGTTTCTAACAGATCTATAATTTTTTTAATGATTAGATAATGGTTTATTTGCATTGTTGTTTAGTTATTAAATGCTTATCTAAACTCTTCCAATAGACCTGATACATCATATACATATAAAAGACACAAAGCTAAACAGTTTTTTGGAGGGGTTTTTTTTTGAGTATTTGGGGACACAAAATCATGTGCAAGTGTCCATGTTGCTTTTGAAGATTATTGACAAGCTGGCATTACATCCTGTTCTTCTCCCTGAGAGTCAGGAGTACGTATCATCAGAGATCACACTGGAGGTTTTGTCCATGAAAATAACTGTGATGTAGCTTGAAGCGCAACTTTTATGAGACTATTTGATTTGTTTCCCAAAGGTCACGTTCCGTCCTGGTGTCTTGCTGCAGGAATGTTTTAATTTTCATTCAGTAATGCCTGCTTCCTCTAACTGCCTTGCATGTCCCATCACCCAGCAAATAAAATCCAAGTAGTAAAGTTGGTTAGCTAGGCATACTGTGTAAAAGGTGATGATTTATTCTTTCAGTGACCTTAATGATACTTTTAGTGTAGTAAATTTTTTATTGCAGTAAATTATTTATTGCAGGAGAGGCTTGTGAGTCAACAAGGAATGTGGAAATAATAGTGGAGAAATTGATGTTGTTTTTCTGAAGTCCTTTTCCCCCTCCACGCTTCTAACAACAACCACAAAAAAAACACCTTCCAGTATATGAAGTAAAGCTTGAAATAACGTGGGATAGATGGGGTTTGTAAAGATGAGAGACTACACATTCAATTTCTTGGAGTTTCCTGAGATGAGCTCTCCTCATTCTTCACACTTGGTCTGTAGCCAACAGGCTCACTAGCTCACTGTCAGGATGGCTTTTCCATTGCTACTGTCTGGTAAGAGTCGAAGTTCTAATGTAACCAGATCGTTGATATTCACACATAAAGGCCTTCCGTGCGTTATCAAAAACATGTCTAACCTGGGGACAGTGGGACAGAGGAATCATGGAGGGCAAATTCCTTCTTCCAACTCCATGCCTAGTCTGTTGGAGGGAGAAAGAGACAAGTAAACTGTCACTCGTTTAATGGGATGATCAGAGGAGAACAAGAGCAGAAAACCAGGAGAAGAGGCAGGTGGTTTTCTGCTCCTGTCTGACTCTGATCATTCCTCTTTTAAGTACTGTTGAGAATCTGGCAGTTTTCAAAAAGAAATTCTCCTGGTCCTCATAGTAAATGATATCTAAGGAATGATTTTCTCTTGAATTTTTCACTGTATCTTTTCCCTTGATCTATGGTGCTATTTCCACCTACATGTTTTATTTCACCTTTATCATTGACGGGATATTTATGCACATCTAGGGTTTCCCATTAGATGAGTTTTGTAGATTTCCCTTAGTCTGGGCATGTGCGTTGGAGACCCTGGATAGTTGTGAAGACATCAGAGCCACACTGGTCCCACTGTCGGTCAAGGCAGAGCATGAAAGGTGCTTGATGTCGTTAGTCATCAGGGGGAGGCGAATGAAAACCACAATGAGATATTAGTGCATGTCTCTAAGAATGGCTAACATGAATTTGAACAGTCCCAGCCTACCACGTGTTGCTAATGATGTGGATGGAGGGGAACATCTGCACTACGTGCTGATGGGGATGTAAAATGACAAAGAACTGCTTGGTAAAACCATTTGAAGGTTTAAAAAGCTCCAACATACTTTTACCATATAATCCAGTTATTGCACACCTATGTATTTACCCATAGAAAACAGAAGCATATGTCTGTACAAATGTGTGTACATGAATGCTTATAGGAACTCAGTTGTAGTAGTCCAATACTGAAAACCACTCAAATGTCAATCACTAGCCTTGGCTGGTGTAGCTCAGTGGATTGAGCACAGGCCTTTGAACCAGAGGATCGCTGTTCGATTCCCAGTCAGGGCACATGCCTGGGTTGCAGGCCAGTACCCAGCAGGGGGCGCACGAGAGGCAACCATACACTGATGCTTCTCTCCCTCTCTCCTTTGCTTCCCCTCTAAAGATAAATAAATTAAAAATCTTAAAATGTCAGTCACTAAATGACAAACCCTGGAATATCCATTCAATTGAGTACTAAACAATAAAGCAGATGAGTTATTTAAACGTGCTACATCATGGATGAATCTCATAATAATTACATTGCATGAAAATAGCTAGACAAAAGAGAGTACATACTATATAATTTATATAAAATTCTAGAAAATACAAATGAATCTATTTTGACAGAAAGTAGATCAATGGTTGCCCAGAGTTGGGGTGGGAGGGGAGGATTAAAAACACTCATGAAAGAAGTTTGGGGGGTAAAGGATATTTTCATTATCTAGATTGTAGTGATGGTTTTTATGGGTAAATCCGTATACTTAAACTTACTGAATTGCATATTTTAAATAAATACAGCTCATTGTATGTCAGTTATAGATCACTTGAACTGCTAAAGAGAAATAATAGTTTTAAAATTTTTAATAAAAGTATGAAATTTGGTACTGTCATATAGCTTTAATTCATGAGGTTTAAAGATAGCCTGACACATGGAACTAAAACATTTTTTTCTTTTAAAAGGCACACTGGGACTTTAGCATATTCAATAGTTATGTGCAGATAATTAGAATAAAAAGAATAATTAACTGAAGGAAGAATAAAAGCAAACAGGGAAGATGTGATTTTAATTCCAAAGATTCCTGGAAAGCAGCTCTAGAGAGACCTGGCCAGGAGCTGGAACACACCATGCTAACGTGTGCTGTACAGCAGTTCTGCCGGGAACAAGTTGTAAATGTCTGAAAGACTCTGGCCTCTGTGAGGAGAAAGAGAATGGGTCTTCCCGGTAGCATATGCATTCCAGTGTTTCCCATTAGAAATGTCTACTTTAAAAGGCAAAAGATACAACTAAGGAGTAAAATTTTGTCTTTAATTTTTAAGGAGTACCATGTTCTGAATACTCAGAATTTTTGAATTTTGAAAATGGCCATTTTAAAGCAAATATATAATTTTATTAATTTGAAAGGGATGTAATATTTCTTTGAAATTTGCTTCAAGAAAATTGAATTCCCAGTTCTAATTAGTTATTACTGGTTAGAAAATAATTTTGTCTCTATTATAAACTTCTGAGAATCATTTTGTCTCTATTATAAACTTCTGAGAATATTGCACAAAGTACATCACTAGGGGCAGGAGAGCTGACAACATTCTGTATGTGGAAGGAAAAAATAAAGTGAAACCATCTTTGGGTCTATAGCCAACTCATGTAACTTCTAATTTATCCTCCTGAAGTACCAAATGGTTTTTAACTCTACTCCACTTGTATAATTTATGATTTTGTATATTTGAATTAAGCAATAGGAGTACTTTCAGATCATTTCTTAAAGATAAAACAAGAGCAATGTTGTATAGGTGATTTAAATGAAGAAAAGGAAAAGTATTAATGCTAGACTAACACAAAATACACTATCAAAATAACTATAATATTAGTAATCTTTCGACACTTCAAAAAATGTATCTGTGTTTTTAAAGACACTGCCCACAAATTATAGTGCGTGACATTCCAATGGCTCATTTCTCCTAACCATAGATCCCTACAGCACTTAAATGTTGGTTCGATTTGAATCTGCAGTTGTAAATAGTTTCTCCCATCAAATTCCCTCTAAGAAGGCCCTGGCTGGTGTAGCTCAGTGGATTGAGTGTGGGCCTGTGAACCAGAGGATCGCGGTTCGATTCCCAGTCAGGGCACATGCCTGGGTTGCAGGCTGGTTCCCTGCACGCCAACTCCCAGCAGGGGACACACCAAAGGCAACCATACATTGATGTTTCTCTCCCTCTCTCCTTTCCCCTCTAAAGATAAATAAATAAATAAAATCTTTTAAAAAATTCCCTCTAAGAAGAGCATATATTGCACATTCACGTGGGACTTTTTTGAATTGGTAGAACTTAAATAGAATGCTAGAAATAAAATCATTAAAAAGAAATGTGAAACCGTGCACTGTGGGAGGTTTTAGGGGAAAATATTTGCAAACTCATACGGATCTAAAAGTTTTATTCCAGTGATAGACATGGCTGTATTATTTTGCTATTTTTTCCTGTGAAATAGCAATCTACATAATTGCCATAAACCCAAAATAAAGAATAAAAAAACCATCAGAGAAATAAGCACCACCACTAACCCCACCCCAACTACTCCAACCCCCTCCCAAATGAAAGAAGAATTGGTGCGAAGGTAAGTCTCTAATTCTATTGAGAGAAACTGGCTCTATGACATAATCGGGGTGTCAGGCACATGTGGCAGGAAGGCAAATGGATGCGAGTAAGCCTAGTGCAGTTTGTAGAGATCTTATCTTGGACTAAGTGAATGTATTTCCCTAGACTTGTACAGACTTTGGGAACAATTGATCTAGGGAAACTGCCTAGAATGGGTCTAAGGCTTGAGGTCATCACTCAAATTGGCGCCCAGCGCCTGCAAATGACTTGAGTGCATACCACGTGCATTCTCATCGGAGGGTTTGGTTTTCTGACAATGGCACTGGTTGCCTTGCTGGTTGGTCTATGCTGGAGGTACCTCCGGAGGCACCAGGGACACTTGCATCAGTCAAACTGGGAGTGACTGGAGTCTCCCCAGTCACGAGAAAACACTAGACAAGTGGCAGTCGTGGAGGTAGCACTAGGTCCCCCTCTCTACACACTTAAGCTGGAAGGAGCTTCTTGAATAGGGTGGATGCTGCGCATGTACGGAGGTATTGGGCCCTATAGGCAAGGCTGGGTAAATTTATTGCTTCATATCCTCCTCAAGAGCCCCTAATAGGAAAAATCACATCCCTGTGACATTTTCTGTAGATGTGGCTCATAAATAGAATACCTGGAAATAGTTATATCAAATTTCATAGACATTTTATGGTTGAAATGTATGAATTTTTAAGGGATTCAACTCTCCTGGTAGAATAACCTTTCTAACATCACTACTTGGTTTGATGGGAAAATCATCTCCAGAGGCAGCTCAAAGGAAAGATCTTAACCACTGGAATATTCTTCCTTGGGTTAAACCCAAACCTAAATGTCTGAAACTTATACTTTTTGTTTCTTGATTGACCCTTAAATAATGATACTCATTGTAGAAGCCCTCAGCAATATTTCTCTATTTTGATTAAGAAAATGTCAGGAAAGGTCTTATTTTATTTGGCTAAGTCCAAATATGTATATTACACTGCACAAACTTTATGTAAAAACATTAAATATAAAACTCTCTTAATAACTGTTGGTAATATAAACTATTAAGGAAGTTAATTTGCTGTTATGCATTAAAGCATTAAAAATGCTTTCCTTCAATAAAATTAAAGCTTTCTTTAAAAATGGATGTCAGAGACTATGATATACTTCCATTTCTGGGCAAAACTTTTGTATATCGTACCATGTGATTCTACTGCCCTCTACACTCTCCTCGGTATTACGGTGCCTTGACCTTCCTGACACCAGCTGAAGAGTTCAGCCCCAGACACCCCTTCTTCTCCATCCCCAATGTTGCCTTCATTTTGAGTTGTTTCATTGTCCATTTAACTTACTGAGTTACTTTATACTCATAGATCCTTGATTTTCCTCTTGTGAGTGAGTGTAATAACTACAGAGCAACTGACTTAACCGAGTAGATGGATGAAGGCAAGCTCTTGCATTTCAGTTGAAACCCGTAACATAATTCTCATTCCCATTCGCGATGATGCCAATTCCACACCCACATCACTGTTCCATAACACTCAGTCTTGTCTATATTCCCCTTCCTCTCATCAGTTTAACTAATCTGAAGCGATTACTTCCCTTTTGAAGTTTTAGGTAATGGGAAGAGGTGTCACCTTCCTCTCCATGTCCTTCTTTAATTTTCTGCTGTTCACATTATTACATGTTGTTGTGCAACAAACCACCTTTCAAGTGAATGAATTAAAAATGTAATTATTTCTTGAGGTTTTGTCAGTGGCTCAGGCTCAGCTGCCTGCCTCGCTCATGCAGTAAGAATTAGAGGACAACCGGTACTGAAGTCATCGGAAGGCCTGACTGAGTTGGACAAAAGGTGTCTCTTCACTCATGTGTCTGAGGCCTTAACTGAGGTAGCTGGATTGGACATCTCTCTCTCTCTCTTTGTGGCCTTTCCGTAAGGCCAACTTCCTCACAGCAGGTTCTTACTAGGTAGTTGGTCTCCTCCTTTCATGGCTGGATTCCCCCAGAGCAACTGCAGGGTATTGGCAAGGCTTCTTCTTGACTTACGTTCATAAGAAGTCAGAGAGCCAGGCACTGTCAGCTCTGCCTCATTCTGCTGTCAGGTTTAATGGGAGGGGATTACAAAAGGGTGTATATAGAGATGTGGTTTGGGGAGAACCATCTTTAAAAACTAGCCACACACCTGCCTTTCACAGATTCTAAGAGTTTTAGATGCTTATGCAGTTAATGTATGAAGGAAGACCCCAGAAAACCCCTAGAATTTATTTATAAAATATTATTTATTCTTATGTGTTTAAACTTTAGTCACCTTCAATGTACTCTCCATTTGATGCAATACACCTATTGAGACATTTTTTCCCACTGCTTAAAACAGTTTCTGAACCTGTTGATTTTGATGCCTTGTAGTGCTTCTGCTGTTTTCTGTTTCACTTTTCCACATCAGCAAAATGTTTCCCTTTGAGGCCTTTTTTCATCCAAACAGAAAGTTCCTTAGGGTGGGATCAGGTGAATATGGAGGGTGGGGCACAGAGGTCATGCTGTTTTGGGTCAAAAACTGCTGAACACTCAGCACAGGGAGGGTAGATGTGCTTATAAATCACCCATCATGAAATGGGCAAATGCCTTGAAGAATCTTCAAAAAAATATTTACTGAAACAGAAGGCAGCCTCTCACAACAACACCAGCTGCCACAAGGATACAGATGGGTTCCTAGAACACTCACCTACCAGGGGAAGCCTGTGCTACAAGGGGCTCACCCTCCAGAAAGTAATTCCAGTTTATGTTTTCTTTAAATTTAATTATTGTTCAAGTACAATTTTCTGTCTATTACTCCCATCCCAGCCCACCCCCCCCCCAGTGCTCCCCACCTCCCTCCCATTTCCACCCCCCTTAGTTTTTGTCCCTGTGCCCTTTATACTAGTTCCAGTAAACTCTCTCCCCTTTCCCCTGAAATTCCCTCCCCGCTCCCCTCTGATCCCTGTCTGACTGTTCTCTATTTCAGTGTCTTTGGTTATATTTTGCTTGCTTGTTTGTTTTGTTGTTTAGGTTCCTGTTAAAGGTGGAATCATATGGTATTTATCTTTCACCACCTGGCTTATTTCACTCAGCATAATGCTTTCCAGTTCCATCCATGCTCTTGCAAAGGGTAGGAGCTCCTTTCTTTTCTGCTGCATAGAATTCCATTGTATAAATGTACCCAATTCCAGTTTTTTGGTTCTCCTCTCATACACTGTTTCTTATGGCCACTATCTGTCTACTCACAGTCATGCTCCCAAATTCACTTTTATTAGGGTATTCCTAATACCCTAATTTCTTGATCACTATCTGATAAGATTAGAAATTGACAGTACTGGAAAGAAAAGTCCCCTCCACTTGGAAAATTAAAAAGCAAAAATAATCTCCATTGTTGAGTTTATTTAAAAAACACAATGAAAACACTACATATAAGAAACAGCCCTGGCTGGTATGACTCAGTGGGTTGAGTGGTGGCCTGTGAACCAAAGGGTCACCAATTTGAGTCAGGGCACATGCCTGGGTTGCTGGCCAGGTGACCTGTAGGGGGCGCTCAAGAAGCAATCACTCACTAATGTTTCTCTCCCTTTCTCCCTCCCTTCCCTTCTCTAAAAATAAATAAATAATCTTTTACAAAAGAAATATATTTTATAAATGTTGTATATAGAGTTAGAACTCTAAACAGTCATATTTCAAAAAATATTAGAAAATAGTCTTTCCTCAGAAAGACTTAGGCTCAGTCGTTACTATCAAAGGGCAAAGGAATTTTGGAACTGGGTAGATGGAAAATAGAGGTTGAAGGAAGACCTTTCTCTGTATATTCCCTCATACTTATTACATTTTATACAACTAAAATCACCATTACATATACACATCCATGCATACATAATAAACAAATGGGCTGTCGAAAATGAAAATAAGAAAAAAAGTATCTCATTGGGTTGTGGTGAGAATAAATTAATTACTATAAGCAATGTACTTAAATCTGCTCCTGGCATATAAGAAATCAGTACATATTAGCTGTATTTTGTGTGTATATGTATTTTTGTTTCACTAAAGTCAGGGATTTTGTAAAGGTTGACTTACCTGTTCAGTTTAAGAACAAAATAAGTCCTTCATCAGTTATACATTACTTCCAGTTGATAGAAACTTTAACTTATTCAGTCATAAATCAATTAGGGTCAATGGTCTCCTAAAGGTATGTCCCGGTTGTTAAAAAAACAAACAAAACAAAAGACTCAATAAAACTAGACACCTAAATATAAGATTACAAGTGATTATTAAAAAGAAGTAATCCCTAAAAATTCCACCAAGAAACTATTGGACTTGATAAATGAATTCAGTAAATCAACAGATTGAAATTTATATCCAGAAATTAGTTACATATTTATGGATAATAAACTATCGAAAGTGGAAATTAAGAAAACAATAACCACTTCAAAAAGAATAAAAGACCTGGTAATAAATTTAACAAAGAATGTAGAAGACCTGTACTTGGAAAATTGTAAAACAACGAAGAAAAAAATAGAGGATACAAATAAGTGGAAGCATATATCATGTTCATGGATAGGAAAAATTAACATGATTAACATGTCCACACTAACCAAAGCAATCTATAGATTCAATGCGATTCCCATCAAGATACCAATGACATATTTCAGAGAACTAGAACAAATATTTCAAAAATATATATGGAACTACAGGAGGCCCTGCATAGCAACAGCAATCCTGAGAGAGAAGAATGAAGTTTGGGGAATCACACTACCTAATATAAAACTATACTATAAGGCCATAGTAATCAAAACAGCATGGTACTGTCATAAAAACAGACACACAGATCATTGGAACAGAATACAGAGCCCAGAAATAAACAAACACCTTTAAAATCAATGTTTGACAGAGTAGGCAAAAACATACAATGGGCTAAAGACCCAGTAAATAGTGTTGAGAAAATTAAATACATGCAAAAAGTGAAACTAGACACCACAAACAAGAATAAATTCAAAATGGATTAAAGACTTAAATTGTAAGACTTGAAACCATAAAAACCTGGAAAAAAACATAGGCAGTAAAATCTCAGACTATTCTCACAGCAGTATTTTTTTTATATATCTACCTGAAGGAAAACAAAAGAAAAAAATAAACAAATGAGGCTATATCAAACTAAAAGGTTTTTTCACAGTAAAAGGAACCATTTGCAATGTGAAAAGACAACCCACTGAATGGCAGAACAATTTGGCAATACATCTGATAAGTGGTTAATAACAAATTTATAAAGAACTTATAAAACTCAACACAAACACACACAAAAAACAAAAATGGACAAAGGACCTAAATAGACACTTCTCCAAAGAGGACATAACACAGGGTCAAAAGACAAATGAAAAAATAGTTAATGTCATTAATCATCAGAGAAATGGACATTAAAACCACAGTGAGAACACCTCACACCTGTCAGAATGGCTATCAGCAATAAATCAACAATTGCGAGGATGTGGAGAAAGGGGAACCCTTGTGCACTGTTGGTGGGAACTCAGACAGATTTGTCTTGGTGTGGTGCTGTTTGGGTCCATCTTGTTTGGGACTCTCCATGCTCCCTGGACTTGTACAAGTATTTTTTTTACCAAATTAGGGAAGTTTTCTTTCATTATTTTTTCAAATAAGTTTTTAAAAAGATTTTATTTATTTATCTTTAGAGGGGAAGAGAAGGAGAGAGGAAGAGAAATATCAGTGTATGGTTGCCTCTCATGGGTCCCCTGCTGGGAACTGGCCTGCAACCCAGGCATGTGCCCTGACTGGGAATCGAACCATGATCCTCTGGTTCACACGCCCACGCACANTCACCTTCCTCTCCATGTCCTTCTTTAATTTTCTGCTGTTCACATTATTACATGTTGTTGTGCAACAAACCACCTTTCAAGTGAATGAATTAAAAATGTAATTATTTCTTGAGGTTTTGTCAGTGGCTCAGGCTCAGCTGCCTGCCTCGCTCATGCAGTAAGAATTAGAGGACAACTGGTACTGAAGTCATCGGAAGGCCTGACTGAGTTGGACAAAAGGTGTCTCTCCACTCATGTGTCTGAGGCCTTAACTGAGGTAGCTGGATTGGACATCTCTCTCTCTCTGTGGCCTTTCCGTAAGGCCAACTTCCTCACAGCAGGTTCTTACTAGGTAGTTGGTCCCTGCTTTCATGGCTGGATTCCCCCAGAGCAACCGCAGGGTATTGGCAAGGCTTCTTCTTGACTTACGTTCATAAGAAGTCAGAGAGCCAGGCACTGTCAGCTCTGCCTCATTCTGCTGTCAGGTTTAACGGGAGGGGATTACAAAAGGATGTATATAGAGATGTGGTTTGGGGAGAACCATCTTTAAAAACTAGCCACACACCTGCCTTTCACAGATTCTAAGAGTTTTAGAAGCTTATGCAGTTAATGAAGGAAGACCCCAGAAAACCCCTGGAATTTATTTATAAAACATTATTTATTCTTACGTGTTTAAACTTCAGTCACCTTCAATGTACTCTCCTATTTTGATAGTGTATTTTTGATGCAATATACCTACTGAGGCATTTTTTTTCCACTGCTCAAAACAGTTTCTGAACCTGTTGATTTTGATGCCTTGTAGTGCTTCTGCTGTTTTCTGTTTCACTTTTTCCACATCAGCAAAATGTTTCCCTTTGAGGCCTTTTTTCATCCAAACAGAAAGTTCCTTAGGGTGAGATCAGGTGAATATGGAGGGTGGGGCACAGAGGTCATGCTGTTTTGGGTCAAAAACTGCTGAACACTCAGCACAGCGAGGGTAGGTGTGCTTGTAAATCACCCATCATTAAATGGGCAAATGCCTTGAAGAGTCTTCAAAAAAAATTTACTGAAACAGAAGGCAGCCTCTCACAACAACACCAGCTACTACAACGATACAGATGGGTTCCTAGAACACTCACCTACCAGGGGAAGCCTGTGCTACAAGGGGCTCACCCTGCAGAAAGTAATTCCAGTTTATGTTTTTTTTAATTTAATTATTGTTCAAGTACAGTTTTCTGTCTATTACTCCCATCCCAGTCCACCTCCCCAGTGCTCCCCACCTCCCTCCCATTTCCACCCCCCTTAGTTTTTGTCCCTGTGTCCTTTATACTAGTTCCAGTAAACTCTCTCCCCCTTCCCCTAAAATTCCCTCCCCTCTCCCCTCTGATCCCTGTCTGACTGTTCTCTATTTCAGTGTCTTTGGTTATATTTTGCTTGCTTGTTTGTTTTGTTGTTTAGGTTCCTGTTAAAGGTGGGATCATATGGTATTTATCTTTCACCACCTGGCTTATTTCACTCAGCATAATGCTTTCCAGTTCCATCCATGCTCTTGCAAAGGGTAGGAGCTCCTTTCTTTCTGCTGCATAGAATTCCATTGTATAAATGTACCCAATTCCAGTTTTTTGGTTCTCCTCTCATACACTGTTTCTTATGGCCACTATCTGCCTACTCACAGTCATGCTCCCAAATTCACTTTTATTAGGGTATTCCTAATACCCTAGTTTCTTGATCACTATCTGGTAAGATTAGAAATTGACAGTACTGGAAAGAAAAGTCCCCATCCACTTGGAAAATTAAAAAGCAAAAATAATCTCCATTGTTGAGTTTATTTAAAAAACACAATGAAAGCACTACACATAAGAAACAGCCCTGGCTGGTGTGACTCAGTGAGTTGAGTGCTGGCCTGTGAACCAAAGGGTCACCAATTTGAGTCAGGGCACATGCCTGGGTTGCTGGCCAGGTGACCTGTAGGGGGCGCTCAGGAAGCAATCACTCATTAGTATTTCTCTCCCTTTCTCCCTCCCTTCCCTTCTCTAAAAATAAATAATCTTTTACAAAAGAAATATATTTTATAAATTTTGTATATAGAGTTAGAACTCTAAACAGTCATATTTCAAAAAATATTAGAAAATATTCTTAAAGAGTCTTTCCTCAGAAAGACTTAGGCTCAGTGGTTACTATCAAAGGGCAAAGGAATTTGGCAACTGGGTAGATGGAAAATAGAGGTTGAAGGAAGACCTTTCTCTGTATATTCCCTCATACTTATTACATTTTATACAACTAAAATCACCATTACATATACACATCCATACATACATAATAAACAAATGGGCTGTCAAAAATGAAAATAAAAAAACTATCTCATTGGGTTATGGTGAGAATAAATTACTATAAGCAATGTACTTAAATCTGCTCCTGGCATATAAGAAATCAGTACATATTAGCTGTATTTTGTGTGTATATGTATTTTTTGTTCACTAAAGTCAGAGATTTTGTAAAGGTTGACTTAAACCTGTTCAGTTTAAGAACCAAAATAAGTCCTTCATCAGTTATACATTACTTCCAGTTGATAGAAACTTTAACTTACTTGGTCATAAATCAGTTAGGGTCAATGGTCTCCTAAAGGTATGTCCTGGTTGTTAAAAAAAAAAAAAAAAAAAAAAACCCCAAAGACTCAATAAAACTAGACACCTAAATATAAGATTACAAGTGATTATTAAAAAGAAGTTAATCTCTAAAGAGTCCACCAAGAAACTACTAGACTTGATAAATGAATTCAGTAAATCAGCAGATTGAAATTTATATCCAGAAATTATTTACATATTTATTGATTATAAACTATCAAAAGTAGAAATTAAGAAAACAATAACTGCTTCAAAAAGAATAAAAGACCTGGTAATAAATTTAACAAAGAATGTAGAAGACCTGTACTTGGAAAATTGTAAAACAATGAAGAAAAAAATAGAAGATACAAATAAGTGGAAGTATATACCATGTTCACGGATAGGAAAAATTAACATGACTAACATGTCCACAGTAACCAAAGCAATCTATAGATTCAATGCAATTCCCATCAAGATACCAATGACATATTTCAGAGAACTAGAACAAATATTTCAAAAATACATATGGAACTACAGGAGGCCCTGCATAGCAACAGCAATCCTGAGAGAGAAGAATGAAGTTTGGAGAATCACACTACCTAATATAAAACTATACTATAAGGCCATAGTAATCAAAACAGCATGGTATTGTCATAAAAACGGACACACAGATCATTGGAACAGAATAGAGAGCCCAGAAATAAACAAACACCTTTATAATCAATGTTTGACAGAGTAGGCAAAAACATACAATGGGCTAAAGACCCAGTAAATGGTGTTGAGAAAATTAAATACATGCAAAAAGTGAAACTAGACACCACAAACAAGAATAAATTCAAAATGGATTAAATTGTAAGATTTAATGGATTTAATTTAATTGTAAGATTTAAGATTTAATGGATTAAATTTCAAGTCTTAAAATGTAAGACTTGAAACCATAAAAACCTGGAAAAAAACATAGGCAGTAAAATCTCAGACTATCCTCACAGCAGTATTTTTTTTATATATCTACTTGAAGAAGGGAAACAAAAGAAAAAATAAACAAATGAGGCTATATCAAACTAAAAAGTTTTTTCACAGTACAGGGAACCATTTGCAATGTGAAAAGACAACCCACTGAATGGCAGAACAATTTGCCAATACATCTGATAAGTGGTTAATAACAAATTTATAAAGAACTTATAAAACTCAACACAAACACACACAAAAAACATAAAAATGGACAAAGGACCTAAATAGACACTTCTCCAAAGAGGACATACACAAGGTCAAAAGACAAATGAAAAAATAGTTAATGTCATTAATCAACAGAGAAATGGACATTAAAACCACAGTGAGAGAACACCTCACACCTGTCAGAACAGCTATCAGCAATAAATCAACAAACAAGTGCTGGCAAGGATGTGGAGAAAGGGGAACCCTTGTGCACTGTTGGTGAGAACCCAGACAGATTTGTCTTGGTGTGGTGCTGTTTGGGTCCATCTTGTTTGGGACTCTCCATGCTCCCTGGACTTGTACAAGTATTTCCTTTACCAAATTAGGGAAGTTTTCTTTCATTATTTTTTCAAATAAGTTTTTTTAAAAGATTTTATTTATTTATCTTTAGAGGGGAAGAGAAGGAGAGAGGAAGAGAAATATCAATGTATGGTTGCCTCTCATGGGTCCCCTGCTGGGAACTGGCCTGCAACCCAGGCATGTGCCCTGACTGGGCATCGAACCATGATCCTCTGGTTCACACGCCCACGCACAATCCACTGAGCTACAGCAGCCAGGGCTCAGATAAGTTTTCAATTTCTTCCTCTTCCTCTGGCACCCCTATGATTTGGATGTTGGTACATTTAAAGATGTCCCAGATGTTCTTTAGCCTATCCTCATTCATGGGCTTTTCTTAGTTCTTTTTTCTTCTTGCTGTTCTGATTGAATACTTTTTTCTTCCTTCTGTTCCAAATCATTGATTTGATTCTCAGCTTCATCCCCTCCACTGTTGGTTCCCTGTCGATTTTTCTTTATTTTACTTGGTGTAACCTTCATTTCTGTCTGGGTCTTTTTCACGCTGTTGAAGTAACTGGTGAGTTCCTGGAGCATCCTGATAACCAGTGTTTTGAACTGAGCATCTGATAGGTTGCTTATCTCCATTTTATCTCATTTTTTCCCCAGGAGTTTTATTCTGTTCTTTTATTTGGGCCATATTTCTTTGTCTCTTTATTTTGGCAGCCTCCCTGTGTTTGTTTCTGTGTACCAGGTAGAGTTGCTTTGAACCCCATCTTAGTAACTTGGCCTATTGTAGAAAGATGCACTGTAAGTTGGATGGGGCGGAGCCTTCGGTAATCACCAGGGTGGGGCAACCCAGGTAACTACTCAGTGACTCTGTGTGGGGAGGGCTCAGAGAGGGGACAACACTACTGCTTGACCTCTGGAGTTTTGCCTAGGAGGAAGCTGTCTCCTGGCACTCACCCCGTTGCCAGTCACTTCTCTTTCTCTCCTTACTCCACTGGTGCTCTTCCAGCTGTTGCCCTGGTGCTGGATCCTAGGGGAGTAGGTCTATGCAGGCTCTTTAAGAGGAGTCTCTTGAAAATCCCACAGGTTCTGCTGCTGCCCCAATCCCCACTGTTTTTTACAGCCAGAAGTTATGGCGACTTTCTTCCTGACACTGGAACCCTGGGCTGGATGGTCTGGTGTGGGATCCCCCCATCCTGAGATGTGCCTCCCGATTTTTATCCATCACACATGCATGCAGGACTGCCTGTTCTGCATCTCCACATCATTACGTGTCTCCGCACCTCTCCATGTTTCCACACCTTTTTACTGGTTTCAATGAATGTGGCTATTTCCATCTATTGTGTGTGAATATTTTTCAACTAATTTTGTTTTTTGGATGAATTCTAAGAGAAATAAGGCATTAGTTGATTAACATAAAACTGATTTAGCAATGCCTTTTTAGTGTCCAACCTCTTTAAGCTTTAACTTTAGTAATTTCCAAGCAAACATTAATGACTTTGTGGATGACTCAATCCAAGATAATTCTTTGACTTTAATTCTAATGTTTACTGTAATTTAGTATTTGACACATATAACTACATGTTGAAATATATCAACACCTAGCACTATATTACATATGAAATATTAAACTTCAGTTCATTGCTCTCTCTCTTCCTAACAATCTATCATTTTAATTTTGTAACATGAATGTAACTAGTCTTTGTCCTTAGGAAACCTTCAGGCCCTGGATTTCTCCATTTCCTTTTACTCTGTCTAAATCTTTCTACATTCACTTTCTTCCCTGTCTAACCAAGATTTCAAAGTCTGTCATTCGATCATTCCCACACCCTTATGGTGCCCCTCCTGCTCCTTGCCCTTCTGTTGAAACCCCTTGTAAAATCATAATGTGGACAACTTTAACACTTTTATCTCTTTTGGTTTTTCACAGTGAGAGTTATTTCTTTTTAATGAAAAAGTTTCTCCCTTTTTTACAATAACTTTATCACATTCTCTTTTAATTATATTCAAGTTCTGTACTTATGAAAATCAAGCTGCTTTAGAGAAGAATAAACATTTACTGCTACCACTTTTGTCCAAATTCATTCCTTTTTCTTCCCAAGATGAACTGTCACCTTTTAATGGACCTTTTAAAACTTCTTTTATATGTCATTGTTGACCATATTCTCCTTTAAGCAAGAAATATCTTCTTAGCTTCTGTAATTTGATTTTCTCCTATTTCCCTTCTCTTTCTCTAAACTTTACTTCTTGGTTTCACTTGTGGGCTCATTTTTCCGCCCATTGCATAAATATTCACATGTTCTCTTCTTCATTGGTTCTGTGTTCTTTTAACCATTCACATTCATGAGATTACACCAAACCACATGTATGGTTTCAATGACTACTTTAGAGTTATATTTTTAGCCCTAAATTCTGGCCTAAACTCGAGAGCAGAAATCTAGCGGGTCCCTGGAGATCTCACTCGTTTGTTTTACAGGAATTTGGAGCTCTGTATGTTCTGAAACTGATCTAATAATTCTCACCTAAAAATATTTTTCAAATGTATGTCCTCCCTAAACCAGTAGTATAAAAATTCCCTCGTTCCATAGAATCTGGCAACAAAGAAGTCATCTTTGACTCCTGTATCTCAGTTGCTGTCTTAGGGTCCTGCTAATACAACCAGTTCAGTTCTTTGACATGTAGTTCTGCTCATATTCATCTATTGCAGTGATATTAGGTGATGATTATTGAAAGCACTATTTTTTCAGGGCAAATAAATAGGCCCTCACAAAGACCATATAGTGACCAGGACTCTTAAAAATATACCCCAGATGCCCTTCCCAGGTGGCTCAGTTGCTTGGAGTATCATCTTATACATCAGAACTGGTTCAGCCCCCAGTTTGGGTACATACAGGAGGCAGCTGATTGAAGAGTCTCTCTCTCTCTGTGTCTCTCTGTCTCTCTGTCTCTCTCTGTCTCTCTTTTTCTTTCTCTCTCTCTTTTTCTCTCTCTTTTTCTCATTCTCTTTCTCTCTCTCTCTCCTCTCTCTCTATCTCTTTCTCTCTCTCTCTCTCTCTCTCTTTCTCTCTCTCTTTCTCTTTCTCTCTCTCTCTCTCATCAATGGATATATATCCAGGATTAACACAAAATACCACAGATGATTCTGCTCATTCCCTCCCTATTCTTCACTAAAATAGCATCCTTGAAAGGATTCTCCTCTATAATTGAATATCTAATAAAACATTATCATAATATTTTTTAAAAGAAACAGACCTCCACATACTGATTTTTATTTCCATGGACAGAGTTTAAAACTAAGATGTCAAGACTTTGGAGTCAAGATTGGGCATGGTAATGGGAAGATACGTTAACTTTTCTCCTTCCTTTCAGTTTTGTTTTTAATGCTTGCGTGAGCATTTTTGGCATGTCGATTTTGGAGTGACCACTCTGAATGCTGTTTGAAAGCGAGTGAGCCTCTAAAGCATTATCGACAACCTACATGAGTGGTGGTGACATGTTAATGCATTCTCACTGAGACAACACCCATTCCTAGAAGCATGAACACATCAGGAGATCTGACACAAGTAACCTCAAAAAAACAGCAGTGACTAGCCCTGGCTGGTGTAGGTCAGTGGATTGAGCACGGGCCTGTGAAGCAAAGGGTCGCTGGTTCAATTCCCAGTCAGGGCACATGCCTGGGTTGCAGGCCAGGTCCCCAGTAGGGGACACATAAGAAGCGACCACACATTGATGTTTCTCTCCCATTCCTTCTCCCTTTCCCCTCTCTCTAAAAATAAATAAATAAAATATCAAAAAAAAAAAACCAGTGACTAATTCTTAGTTAAAGGGGAAAAAAAACTTAGTAGATTAAAACCAACATATATTTCATCCAGTGGCAGAAATGTAATGATTCTTAGAGTTGTAACAGGGAACCTTGGAGACAATTAGTGATGATAGGTACAAAGGAAAGAGTGACATTAATAGAGAAATAATTGAAGGGGTTCATTAGTTGTCATCCATAAAAATAGCTTTCGTTCAGCAGGGTTAAAAATACAAGCCACCAACACAAACCAGGACCTTCTCCTGAAGAAATGGGGGGACCATTGTGAAGTATGTGCTACCTGACCAAGAGAAAAGTGAACCACTGCTTGACTTTGAGACACAATTTATAGAACTTTTGTACATCACCGTGGATGGTTATATTTGTATTTCCAGAGGGCCGTGTGCACATGTAACTGGTATAGTAGGTCTTTGTAAAGGTGTGAAGGCTTTTAGTAAAGTCTCTTATCTTACTATAAAAGCTGGAGAATTTAAAAATTTAATATTGGATTATTATTACATGAGTGGACACGTAAGATAAACCATTTAAAAGAGCATTGAAACAAATTATTTTCATGATTAAAAATTATTTAATTTTCAAGTAATATTAATGTGAAGTTTATGAACATGTCTTAATGTAAGTTAAGATTTAAAATTTCCTGTAAAAAGAATGGTTCTCTAAGTATAGCAATTTTTAGGAAGAGAAGAAAGATCATTTGGGTCTAAACACAACAGTGTTTAATATCACAACCATAAAGATCAGTTTCAGATTTACAAATTTGACAACTTGACAGAATTGGGAAATTGTATAAGTAAAATCAGTTAATTTATTTTAAAACAATTAAGGCAATCACAGCAATTGATTTGTTGAGTCGCATAGTTGGACATGTCATCCTTTATGTGGTCCTCGTGACTCTGACTCATCAGCAGTACAATAAATACGCCTTCAGAAGAAATGCTCTTGAGAAGAAAACAAGGAAATAAATCCATTTTAGTTACTTTTCAGTACAAGATGGAAATTAAATCATGCTTTAAGATAGAAAAAAACTATAATTTCAGAAAATGTTTGCTTAGATAACTGCAAACAATATTAAGATTCCAGAGGTTCAAACATTTCTGGTAATGTTTTAATTATTGTGGTATAATTAACTCCCTTTGGACTAACACTGTTCCTTCTAATGATTCAACAAAGGTAATGAGTTTCTGGCAGCTTTATTACCTTCCTTTAACCGTTTGATTATCAACAATTGATCCATTAAGAATAAGTTTCTACTGCTCATCCAGAGTTTTATAGTAGTGCTTTTATTTGACTCCCTGCAGGTCCCAGCAGGGTCAGACTGAACCTTCCATGTCTGCGTGACTAGCTGGCGCTTCACTGGACGCCGTCGCTCTCCAAGCCACGTCTAGAAAGAGCCTCACATGTACCGAGTTTGCTGATGCAGGAAAAACTGTCACGAGGCCAAAGGGATCTTCCTTCAGAATGTAAGTTAAACCAACCTGGGATCTTCCTTCAGAATGTAAGTTAAACCAACCTCTAGGTATCTTTTGCACGCTGGTCTTTTCGTTCTGTAGTATTATTTATATTGTGGTAGTATTTGAATAAAACTACTTGTTTTGATGATGATTATTTCTTTGTTCTCCTCGTCTTGAAATTTTATATTTCAAATTACTATACAGCTAATTCTAAATAAGTTTTTGTATATTTAATTATTAGGCTCAGCTGTCTAATGATAGAAAATAATGTTATTTTTTCACTAAGGAGTAGAAGAGCAAATATATTCTTGTCATGTCAAACTATCTGGAAATTGACTTCTAACTCTTTACTTGACTTGGTTCTATTTTGGGGTATGAAAGTGATTTGGAATTTCTCTTCCTCACCTATAAATCCCATATCAATCAATTGATATTTACTAGAAGTCATGGGCTATTAGATAAGCCTCTTGTGAATTATAGGTATATGTTTCTCACATATAATAGTTCTTAGGGTTTCTTTTTGTACTACATATTTAAATATGAATCCATGTTTATATTTACAATGTTGGTCTCAAAATAATTGCAGATGGAAAAGTCCTTTTCTGAGATGGTAAATAGTTTCTAAATGTGAGAGCAGAGAATTTAGCCCAGGGATTAAATCTCTTTCATTATTGGGAGGCTAGTTTCAACCAAACTAGATGTGAAGCAAGGGTCTAATTCATGGTACCCGGGAAACCCAGAACTGAAGATGAACTTCACATACAGATGCCTAGACTGCAGTGTTTAACTGGATGTATACTTATTAGAGATGATATATTTTCTTCAAAAGAGGGCTTTTGGCTATACTGTCCCTGAAACTTAATGTCAGTCATAGACATATGGGTCTCTCTCTCTCTCCCACTTCCCCCCCTTCCCCCCTTCCCCCCTCCCCCTTGCTCTTCCAAATATTTGTTCACCGATGATCAGAAGACTGAAAGATATGCAAGTGTAATCTTACAGTATAGAAAAGGTTTTAAAGAGGAACTGGTCGTGATGTTTTCTAAACTTTGGAAAATGTTCCCTTGACTATTATGGTAGCTTTTCAAGAGACTCCTACCCCGGACTACCATCAGGGCGGGCGAGGGGCAAGTCTTGGACTGAGGTTTCAGGCTGAGGGGGGTGGTGGGATACTGCTATTTTTTCTATGCCCAGGAACATATGCATCTAGATTCTCAATAGAAAGGACATGGTCTAAAAGCACTTTAGTTGGGAAGAGGCAGACAACTTCTGTAATGTGTTGGCAGGTACAGTGCTGTGGAGGACTATTTGAAGGGCTAAGGAGAATAAGCAGCTACCCGCGAAGGGACTAAAGCAGAGTTATGTTTTCTTTTCCTGCATTTCACAACCCATTTGCGTATGGCTTCCGTGTGGTCTTACCTGTGCACCGAGCCTCTGAGGGCAGACTGTGAACGTCCTCGAGATGCAGCAACCCAGAGCAGGGAGCACTGTCACGCGCAGGTGTCCTTCAGTGAGTTTTAGTGGCAGAGGAAACTGAGGAACAAAGGGTGGTGACTTAAACTACTGACGCTTGTGTAAAAAGGGAGTGGCTCCCCAAGTCGTAGCAAATGGGACGCTCTGGGTGTCATTACGATTTGGGAAAAATGCATATCCATCGTTCTTACCACCGTTGTCATCAATAATAACAAGGCCTGAAATTTATAAACTGCCTTTTGAAAGTACTTTGCCCTACCATCTTGCCTCTTTTTTATCTGAGATTTTGACTATAAAATACTGTTAGGGAATATGTTTCACAAGAAATCAGTCTAGTAATTAAGACACCCCAATTTAGTTGCTTTTTAAAATGTCAGTGCCCCAAAGCTGTAAATAATAATAATAATAATAATATACATTTAGTGAATTTTCATTATGGACAAGTATGTTTTAATATCCATCTTCTCATTTTATATATGTGTACAAAAATACAAATATACACAAACTACATAAATACATGTACAAACAAACATAAACACAGAATATACTACTTGACTTTCAAGTCTAAAGCTCACAAGGACTGTGAGATGGAAACACTGTGAATCTTCATTGGGCGGATGTGCAAGCAGACGCATAAACAGATGAAATAACTTGCCGTGGGAAGGGGCATTGGAGTCCATACTGTTGAATTGCAGAAACTTCTTGCCTCGCCTCTGCTACAGGGGACATCAGCCCACTCACCCTCTCAAGGCAGGTTCAGAAGCAGCTCTCATGTACCAAGAGTCGGTTGGAAAATATTGAGATGATCTCTGGTTTAAGTTGTATTGCAAGGGACCACATTTCCTACTTGTTTTATATTCATCGCTAAGTATTTATAACATTTTAAGTGAGTATACATTCAAGCGCAATGCCATTTACTTTGAAAGTAGCATATACTTTTGTCACTTCATTTAAAATTCATCACAGAAGTCATTTTTCTCCCAAGAGATGTCTGAGTGCGTTAGTCCAAAAGCTGATATTGGTGAGCTGCCGGTAGGTGTATTTCTAAAACAGTGTTTAAGGGTACTTAACATGCATTTTGTGGAAAGCAGATGGTATATTTGTGATCTCTCTGAAGGGCTAAGCTTGTTGATCATGCTCCTCCTAACCACTTAACTGTTCCTTCTTTGGACACCGTAAGTCACCAGACTTGAGAATGAAAATAAAAAGAGGGCCATTTTGTAAATTAAGGTTTGTAATATGTAAACACCACCCTATACATAAAAACAGCATTTCCTTTTATTGGGTGTAGCCCTTTTTATTTCAAGTGAAATGTTTGAAGAAAAAAAAATCATTCATTTATTGTGCGGCTCTGCCTTGATTACGTAACGGCGCCCAAACCGTGGTAGGAAAAGTCCTAAGTATTAGAGGTTTCATTGTATTCCCCGGGTGTGCAAGCTGTGTGGAGCTGTGGAGCTGACTTGGAAAGGGCCTATAAATGCACCAGAAGTTTAGGCAGGTTTGGTAATTAAAGACGCAAGTAAGAAAACACGACAAAAAGGGCAAAAAGGGGCAAGAGAAAGAGAAGCTGAGTCTGATGCATTACGTGAGCAGACATAAAAATTACATAAAATGGAGCTTTCCTGATGTAAATTGATTCAGGAAATCAGAAGTAACTGCTAGTCAACAGGACAGAATTGACTATGGAAATGTAGTGGTGAAAGCTGCTTCTCCACTAGCCGTGCAATAAGTGACCTCTGCACCCCAGATGCTTGGGTGCACGCACAGGACCACACACAGAGACGTACGGGGACAGGTGAGTCTCATGGCTTATGGTGCTGCCTGCTGCTCTCAGGGAGGAGGAGAGACTGTAGTTGCAGAAAATACTTTGTTAGGTGGTGAGTGTGTGTCTCCTGTGAAAGAGGACATGGATGAATGGATCCTGATACAGATTGTGAAACTGTCATGCAGCCAAGTCCCAAACAGGAAATTCAGGGAATGTAAGTCCCGTGAGTCTGATTCCCTCAAAGTGAGGCACAGTCTTTAAAACAAAACTTTTCTTTTTCTCTGATACGTTCATTGTCAATATTGTGTTGCTTTTTATGCCAGCATTTGTCTTATACTTTTTATATTGTGATCTAATGGCAAATATAAATCTTGGGCTGCATGTCTTATTAATATTATTGTAACAAGAATGCTCTGTAGCATTAGTTTGTAATAAATGACATTTTAATGCCACCTAATATTATAGATGGCCTATGAATGTACTTAATTAATTGTCTGTTGTTATACATTTATGTTTCTTGAATTTTTTCCTATGATAAGGCCGTAGTAAAAAGGTTTCATTAAGATAGATTTCTGGAAGAGTAATCATGGTCAAAGGGTGTGAACCTTTAGTTTTCAGACACAATTTGCACAGTGATTTTCCAGAAACGTGTTTCAGCAGACAGTCTCACCAGAAGGTTGTGAATGTGCCCATCTCAGAGTATCTTCTTATGCACCAAATAATTATAATTATTTTTACTCTTTTGAGAGGCAAATTAGTGTACTTAATGATTTGTACTGTAGTCGAGTTTTCATGTTTCTTAACTATTTTAATTCATCTATATACATGTGCATGTGAAATTACTTTTGTTTCTGTTTAACTATAAAAGACTTGTCAGTAATTCTTTGTTCTGCCCCATTCGTCTGTACTCATTACGTAGCTAATTTTCAGTATATGGTTTGTCACCCAGTTTGGTTTGCAGTGTTCTTCGGAACCTTTAGGGTTTGGGGGTGTGCGTAACATCTGACCCCAGCTTTTTGTGCTGTTGTTGATTTCCTGCCTTTTAATTCGCATTGGCCATTTTACGATGATTTTAAGGGCGGGCAGGAGGAGCTAGATATTTGTGCATAGTTACTCACCCAGCAGTGGGTCTCTATTATATTCTAGAGTTTTCTGTGTGGGCCCGCAGGGATGGGGTTTCCTTCGTTAAAGAAATTTTACCTCCTGAAAAACAGAGGCATCTCACCTGGGTCCAGTCGCTTGGGGTTGTTTGTAAGACTTACGTAGCATCTTTGCTCTGGGCTTTGTCACATCATGTTTGCACACCCTGAAAACAAAATCTGAGCCTTCACTATGGGGAGTTTTAAACAAGTGATTCTTTTATTTATATATTTATTTTGGTTTTCCAATATGTTCTTTGTGGTCTCTTGTGACTTATATTTTCTTTTTTCATCTCAATTATTTTCATTATATTTTTTCCATTACCATTTAACCCCCTTTTGCTCTCCTCCCCACACAGTGGGGATTACTGCAACCCCACATAGCGTCCATGTCCAGGAGTCCTTTTTCCTTTTTGCTTAATCCCTGCCCCTTCTAACCCTGCGCCCCACCAAGAGCTGTCATCCTGCCCTCTATATGTGAGTCTGTCTCCATTTTGCTTAAACAAGTGGTTCTTTTCGACAGCTTCAGAGAATACCAGATAGTTTTTTGGCTGTTCCCTTTTTGTTTTCACCAGTGCCCAGTGAGTTTTTTTCAAGTTGGTACTTGAATTCGATGTTAAACAGATCTCCTTATTCTGCCTGAACTAACCAGTTGATTCTGAGAACTGAATCTTTTCAGCTTAGATATGGTACACTTTCTTTTTTAACAAGGCAAATAGTGTTGGTCATGTTTACAATCGAGATTCTGATCCATTCATACATCCTCTGAATAGCTTATAGAAAAGACCCAAAGTGAGTAATCCTAACTGCTTTTTCTTATATTTTGTATAAGATTTTCTTTCTATTAATTGTTCTTTTATCCTTTCTTTTGTCTTGTCCTCTTCTTCATCTTTCTTCCCTCTCTGCCCCATCCCTTCCTGCCCATCCCTTCCTCCCTCTCTCTCCCTTAAGGCTAATTTTCTTTGCAAACAGCTTTTCATCTTTCATAGTTTTTGATATCAAGTAATCATTTTTAAACTTTCCATGGCATAATTTTTAATAAGAATTAAATTTGATTCTTATTTGATTCCATTTTTTATCTAAGCGGTAGCTAAGAATGTATTTCCAAGCAATTTTCTTGCCACATTTTTACTAATAATTTTCATATTTATTGAATTATGATCAGAAAATGCAATCTCTGCTTTTTAAATGTGTTAAACTTTGTGGACAAGTTCATATTGATTGTTATTATCTCACCTATAAGTGGATCCTAATCAACAAAACAAGCACGCAAAATAGAACCAGAGACACTGAAATAAAGAACAAACTGACAGTAACCAGAGCGGAGATAGGAGGGGAAAATGGGGGACAGGGTTTTCAGGAGCATGTATAAAGGGCACATGGACAAAGCCAAAGTAGGGTAGAATCAAGGGTGGAAGGCAGGGATGGCTGGGGGGAGGGGGGGAAATGGAGACAATTGTACTTGAACAACAATAAAAAAATGTTCATTGAGCTTGGGCCTGCAAACCACACGATTGAGGTTCGATTCCCAGTCAGGGCACATGCCTGGGTTGCAGGCCAGTTCCCAGCAGGGAACTCACAAGAAGCAACCATACACTGATATTTCTCTCCCTCTCTCCTTCCCTTCCTCTCTAAAGATAAATAAATAAAATCTTTAAAAAATGTTCTATGTATATGCAATATTTTTATATTTGTAGAGATGCATGTATATTAACTTTCTTCTTGTTTCAGTTATTAAAGGCCTCCATGGTCTTTTTACTTTTACTTTACTAAAAATTTTAAATTCTGAAGCATATTGATGGCTCCAAGGATGTTTTATCTGATTTTTCTGGAATTTCTTAAATATTCACAATTTCCAGTTAGCTGCTATGTTTTATATAGTTTTATGACTTTAAATCTCTATACATTTAAAATGTTGCCTTTTGTAATCAGAATCTCATTCTAAATATCTTATTTTGTTTCAAGAGTTTGAATCACATATAGTTGAATGATTTGTCATTATCTGTTCATATATATATATATATATGTATATATGTATATATGTAGGCATGTGGTACAAAGTTCATTACTCACCACTGTTTTAGCTCTTATCTGTTTTTCCATGTTGTATAATTTGGATTTTGTTTCACGGTGTTAGGTTAAGTACTAACTCAAGTACTTTCCTGAGATCTGTTACATGGTTATGTGGGTCATACCCTCTCATACTTCATGCACATTCTCAAATATCTATTTATGGATGACTGGTATAGATGTGTTGAGTTATGTTCTTTCTTATTAGTAGTGACTCCACCATTTTCTAGATTTTGGAGTGGCCTAGGTGATACCATAAATGCCAGTATTAACATTTATTATTTTGAAGTTGAACTCCTCTTTCTAAATACTTGCAGACTTTTCTCTTAAGTCATTAACTTCACAGATTTTATTATGCTGACTGTATGTCTTTTACCATCAATCAGGATTGAGGCAGGCAGACTCAGTTTGTTTTCAATGCAGAATTTTTTTCCTCCTGTTTGTTTATTGCCTATCATCTGTTTGTTACTTTATTTCTCTCTGGCTATAGGAGCCACATTTCAGGATTCTTGAATCTATCCTTCAAGTCTTTTAGATTTTCTAAGATTTCATTACTGTATGTTTTGAGAATTTTTTCCACTTTTTCTTTTTCGACTCTCTATCTGGGCTCAATTGTAGGTACATTTAATTTACTAAATTACATAGTGGGGAAATCATGTTTTGTTTCTTTAATGCATTAGAAAGTTCTTCTTATTATTTTGTTCAAGTTGCTATCTTTTACCTTGGAGCAGAGAGAATTCTAAGATTACCCCCAAATTTTCTCCTGGTGTACACATGCTTTGAAGATGGGTGGCATCTGTGAATAAGACAGGGTAGTTACCCTCTTGAGGAAACTGTGATGTATGGGAAGGGTGAGGGCATAGTGACTCCCCTGACTTTGGCATTGTCCTTCCCCTGGACTTGAGGCAGTAAGCTCCATGTTGGCAGAGGGCTAGGCAGCCTCTGGGAACTGAGAAGGACTCCCAGTTAGCAGCAAGCTAGAAAACGGTGACCCCAGCCATACAACTACAAGGAGCTGAATTCTGCCAACAACCCAGGTGAGCTGGGGAGGACCCTGAGCTTCGAATGAGGTTGCATCCTTGGCTGACACCTTGATTTCAGCTCATTGAGAGACACTGACTAGAAAACCCAGCTAAGCCACGCCCAGACCTCTGTGGGACAATTGATTAGTGGTTAGACTGCTGATTTGTGGTCATTTGTTACACAATCAAAGAAAACTAATTATACCCCTCCAGAAATTAGGTAGGCTGTCTTTTTTTGGCCTCATTATTTTTTTGCTACAGGACCCCTTCGATTGGATGTGAGCTTCCCTTGTCACTGGACCTCTGGTCTGGTTACGCCAGTTGCTCAGATAAGGAGTGAATGGCCTGGTGCAGGAGGCGGCGGGGTTCCCATCTCCACCACAACACCAGGAGGGTGCTTTCCGCGTTCCAGAATTCTCTCGCACTTCCTCAGCCTCTGGAGGGAGAGTGCTCCATGTATCAATTACACGACTTCTTGTTGCATGGGGTCCAGGCAGACTCGTCAGCCAGCAGTGAGGCTGGTGCTGCCTGTCTTTCAGAGAATGCACAGAACGCTGAAGTCCAAGATTTTTATGAAACCTAAAGCAAGAGTGAGGAAGGGAGGAGAAAGACAGGGAGAGAAGCATCCCTGTGAGAGAGCAACACCTATTGGTTGCCTTCCATATGTGCCGCAAACTTGGAACCTAACCCCCGCAATCCAGGCATGTGCCCCGACCTGGAATCAAACCAGTGACCTTTCGCTTTGTGGGTGATACCCAACCAGCTGAGCCACACCGGCCGGGGCTCACCCTATAGCTTGTCGATTCCGGGGTCCAGGTTCTTACCAGCTCCTGAAAAAAAAATTCCACATCACTTCTCTCCCACAGAAACCTAAACCCTGCTTGCATTCATTTCTTTCTTTGCCCAAACAACTTCTGTCTTAATAAAGGCAGATTCAGTTTTGGACTAGAGGGGCAGCAAGCTTTCCTCGTGTTGTCATCCTTCCACAGTCCCCTGCCAGGAGTCTCTTCCTTATGGTTTCAAACAAGGAATTTTTTTTTAATGAAACAGTGCCGTTGGGAAGAGAGAAAGAGGAGCGGGGGTGGGGGAGAGAATACATGTGTGTTTATGTATTAGCTGACATCAGTTACACCTTCTTTTGCAATATAGGTAAAATGCTAGTGAGGCAGAGAGCGGGCTGCTTAAAGTCATGCACTTCGGGTCCAGATTGCCTCAACTCCTCCGCCTGCTGAATATGTCACCTCGGTAAATTATACTGCATTTAGTGTCCTGGTTTACATGCTAATTCAATGGAGATAAGATAAGGTATTTTACCGGTTGTTGTCAGGATTAAATGAGTTGACAAAAGTAAAATACTTAGAACCAGAACTAGCACATGAATATTGTAGTTAAAATAAAACAGGCACTAAAGGTATTAGAAAAGGATGAACTAAGCATCAATCATTGGTTAATTACATGTATTTTATTTGCTAATGTGCAAAAACATTATGCATGACCAAGAGTATTAAATTTTAGGAAGTAGGAAGAGTAACATTAAATATAGTAGGACTATCACTACTGTGTGCTTCTTCAAAATGAGGCTGATAAAGAGCCAGTATCTGTAACCAAAGTGTTCATGTTTCCATTCTCTGGAAATAGAAATAATAATAGTAATAATAATAATAATAATAATGCTTGTATTATCAGTGTTATTTCACCTTGATGTGTTTGTAGGAATCTCCTAGCTGCTTGTCTATTTGGCTAGGGCTAGTTTAGTTCGAACCAAGTAATCTCTCTGTGCCTATGCCAAACTGGGCGCAAGTGAACTGCAGGCTTTTATAGAACTCTGAAAGCAAAGCCACCCCTAAGGGCCCAGCTGGCAAACCCCATTACAGACTGCCCACTACTTCCCCCGAGACCCAGGACCAGCACCACCATCCTCTGTGTCTGTCACATGTTCGTGAACTTGTGTTGCTTGGATTGTCGACAGAAGTCCGTATAAGTTCATTCTCCACTGTGTCCTCCTTGCCATCCCTGGGGTGCATGCCTCTTACTTTTGAGATCACCAGTGTAAAGAACTTCTTTTTTCTGTTCTCTTCTCAAATTTTCTATTTCAATTATAGTTTATAGTCAGTGTTATTTTGTATTAGCTTCAGGTGTACAGCACAGTGGTTATACAGTCATACACGTTACAGAGTGGTCCCTGATATTTCCAGATCTACCTGTCACCATAGTTATTACAATGTTGTTGTCATTCCTGCACTGCACCTTACATCATCTTGACTATTTTGTAACTACCATTCAGTGCATCTTAATCCCTTCCCCTTTTTCAACAAGCTCCCTACCACCTCCCCTGATAACATTTGGTGGTGATCAAATGCTTTATTAAGCACCTTTCCATGCTACAGGACAATTTCATTTGATAATTAGTATCTAACAACAAAAATGTAGAAATGGAATACTTATTAAAGGAGTTATTTCTTGTCATACACAGTGAAACACAACTTAAAATAATTTTCCTAGTTTAGTATATTAACCATAAATTTAGTTACTTTTTAGTTTGTTACAGAATTACTATGAGTAACTCTGTTTGAATAAATGTTTATTATATGCAAAGCACACCCTAGGGCACAGGTGGCAAATACAAGGCCCGAGGGCCAAATCCAGGCCTCCACCTTGTTTTATCTGACCCGGCTCCTTGTTCCTACCCAGTGGCAGCGCTGAACTCTCACTTAATTGTTGAGGAGTAGTTACATTTATACAGTCCTCTTTCTCTCTTCCCAAAGTTACATTTGGCCCCTCGAAGGCAACCGCAAGGCTGATGTGGCCCCTGGCGAAACTGAGTTTGACGCCCCTGCCCTAGATGCTTAAATGCAACTTCATTTAATTCTACTGGTATTTTTGGTAGTGCATTAACAGTCGTTTGGGTGGCTGTTTTTATCTGTATTCAATATAAGGAAACTGCTGAGGAGAAATGCGTTGCAGCCCACAGTTCTAGTAAGTAGCCGAGGTGAAGTACAAAGCCACGTCTTCCTGGCCTTGAATTCTTTCTTCTTAAGTGCTGCATTGTGTCAGATGTTCCCATAGTTTTAATAAAAAGTAGAAATGGTAGGACTATGTGATGACTATCTTTATATCCCTACAGCCTGGTAATTGTGTCATAATAAATATTTGTAAAATGAAACCAGATGTTTAAAAAAAAAGAGGAAATCCAGTTGATTAAGCATTGAGATGGTGCTGATATGAAATCTATCAGAAACTGAGAGAGGGTGTAAAACTTAGTGATTTGGATAATCAGATGATAGTAATATTGGTAATAATTAGTCTCCAGTGGAAATGCCTCAGTTTGCTGACTTTGTCACTGAAACTTGAGGTATTTTTTCCCTTCAAGATGATTTGGCTTCTTAGTCCTTCCCCAAACCTTCTTGAGTCATTTATGTGAGTAGTGCATGCATATTGCTGAATTAGCTTTTCATCTGTGGGTGACTTTATGTGTTTCAAAGAATTTCAACATTTATATTTGAAATATTATATATTATATAATCTAGATGACCTCAAATTGTAGCTGATACAAGGGATGGGGACAAAAATAAATATTCCTACTTTAGAAATTAGGGGGGACGGTACTCAGAGATCTACATATTACTCAGAAAACATTTATTAAATAACTACTGCTAACCTAAAAATAACAGGCCTTTCAAATGGGAGGCAACAAGCATTTCTTTGAGATTTTAAAAAAGGAGAAAGGGAGCAGCTATTCAGGAAGCACTGATTCAAGCAGAGACCCAAATAATGTTCAGATTAAGAGGCAAAGACAATAGGTGTTCATGAGACAGGGAAGGGGAACCATCCCTCAACAGAAGGAAGGCATTTATTTCAGTTGGTGTACATGACATACGTAGTGGTTTTATTTTCAGTTAGGTAAATAAATATCTGCTTTCATATTATCTGCTTTCTTGTTATCCTTGCATGTAGTTCTTTGAGACACAGTGTTGCAGTTGACCTGGTCTGAAGGTTAGTTTGTCCTGTTTTAACTTTCCAGAAGTTTGAGGCATAAGATGTGCAAAGCAGGTCCTCTGTCACGGGCAGGTCTGGCTCCACTTTAAAGTGGCTCCATTTATTTGTTTACACAACTAGGTGCCAGGCACCTTATTAGGCAAGAAGGTTGTAGCAGAGTCCCTGTTTTTAGGAAGCACACCATTTCCAGGAAACACACTTATTGAACAAGCAAGTGTTGTGGAAATACAAGTTTACCAGGAGAGTCAGCAAAAACTACTATAAAGATGGGGATATGAGAGCATTCCAGGTGAGTGGTAAGTGAGTGAAAACAGCATGTACAATGATGAAAAAGAACAATGAATAACATAGAAGTTCAAAGACGACCAAATGTAAAGAGCAAAAGGGAAAATGGCAAGCGATGATGCTGGAACAGTAACTAAGTGATTTGAACTTTATTCCAAGGGAAATGGAAAAGCATTGAAGAGTTGGTTTAAAATGGAAGGTTGACAGGATCAGATGTATATCTCCTGGGCTGGAAAGCAGAGAATGGATTATAGAAAGAAAGAATGCACGGGAGAGGTCAACTGGAAAATCTTGCCATATACTAGCCAAAAGATAAGATTTGCTTGCATAGTATGAGGAAGGAGAGATGAATATGAATGGATGACTTCAGGAGATACTCAGGAAGTAAAGTTGATTGGCATTCTGGAGCAGAAATTTTTTAAAAATTAAAAAAAATGGATAAGTCAAGAATGTCTATATTTTCTTCTAGGATTTTCATGGTTTGGGGTGTAATATTCAAGTCTTTGACATATTTTGAACTTATTCTTGTGTGTGGTGTATGAGGATGGTCTCGTTTCATTTTTTCACATGTATCTGTCCAGTTTTTCCCAAACCATTGATTGAATAAACTGTCTTTAGCCCACTGTATGTGCATGCTTCCTCTGTCAAATATTAATTGGCTATAAAGATATGGGTTTATTTCTGGGCTATTCTGTTTCATGGATCTATGTGTCTGTTTTTATGTGAGTACCATGCTGTTTTACTTACCATGGCCTTGTAGTATAGTTGATATTAGGTAGTGTGATTGTTCCAACTTTGTTTTTCTTTCTCAGGATTGCTGTTGCTATGCAGGGCCTTTTCTGGTTCCATATATGTTTTTGAAATATTTCTTCTAGTTCTGTGAAATATGTCATTGGAATTGATAGGAATTGCTTGTAGCAATTTTTCATAGGCTCTCTCTCTCCAGGCAAGGGAAACAAAGGAAAAATAAACAAATGGGACTACATCAAACTAAAAAGTTTTGCACAGCAAAGGAAATAGTCAATGAAATAAAAAAAAAAAACAGAATGAGAGCATATATTTCCCAAAATATCTGATAAGGCATTAATGTCCAAAATTTCTAAAGTACTTACAAAACTTAATACCAAAAGAAAACAAACAACCCAATTAAAAAATGGGCAAAGGACCTGAATAGACACTTCTCCGGTGAGGACATACAGATGGCCCATAAACATATGAAAAGATGCTCAGTGTCACTAATCATCAGAGACATGCCAACTAAAACCACAATGAGATATCGTCTCATACCTTTCACAGTGGCTGTCATCAATAAATCAGCAAAGAGTTGTTGGCGAGGACGTGGAGAAAAAGGAACCCTTTTGCGCTGTTAGTAGGAATGTAGACTGGTGTAGCCACTATAGAAAGCAGTGCGGAGATACCTGAAAAATTTAAAAATGGATCTGCCTTCTGACCCAGTGGTCCCACCTGTGGGCATGTATCCAAAAGAACCTAAAACACTAATTCAAAAGAACATAAGCACCCCTGTGTCCTTCACGGCATTATTTCCAATCTCCACGATATGGAAGCAGCCCAAGTGCCCATCAGTAGATGAGTGGATAAAACAACTCTGGGATATTTACATAATGGAATACTACTCAGCTATAAAAAAGAAGAAAGTTTTACCTTTTGTGACAGTATGGATGGACCCAGAGAACATTATGCTAAGTGAAATAAGCCAGTCAGAGAAAGACATTCCATGTGATTTTATTCATATGTGGAATCTAATGAACAAACTGAATGAACATGGAAAATAGAGACAGACTCATAGATGGGGAGCAGGATGACAGGTCGGGGAATGGAGGGGGTGGAGGGACTGAGCACAGAGGGAAAGGACTCATAGACATGGACATCAGTGTGGTGATTGCTGGTGGAGGGAGGTATAAGGGGGGACTACATGGCAATGGAAAATACACAATAAAGATAAAATTGTTCAGCCCTGGCTGGCGTAGCTCAGTGGATTGAGCGCGGGCCTGCGAACCAGACGATCGTGGTTTGATTCCCAGTCAGGGCACATGCCTGGGTTGCAAACCGGTTCCTTGCAGGCTAACTACCAGCAGGGGATGCACAAAAGGCACCCATACATTGATGTTTCTCTCCCTCTCTCCTTCCCCTCTAAAAATAAATAAATAAATAAAATCTTTTTAAAAAAGATAAAATTGTTCAATGTTCAAAAAGAAGGAGAAGAAGAAGAATGCCTTCCAGTTTCTGGTTTGAGAATACTGGTCGAGGGGCAAATTTAAGGGGGAAAATGATGTCGGTTTGGGATGTCTGACTCGAACTGCCTCTAAAACCTAAAGACGGTGGTGTAAAGTAGACTGGTGGGAATATGGCTGTGGAGCACACAGCTCTCATCAGAACTATGGGAATAGACTGAAGATGGTATGGGCTGGAAAAAGAGGCGCGAGGAGAGGAAGAGCTCTGATTAGGTGGAGGATGTTTAGTCTGGAAATAAAAATGTAAAAATCCAAACAGTGCATTCCAAGAGGGAAAAAAAGGGTTGGTTATATCAGAATTTCCAAGAAGTCAAAAAATGGGAATTAAAAAGTTTCTACTGGGTTCAATAACCTGGGGGCTGACTAAGGTCTTAATAAGAGAAATTTGGTGGAGTTGTGGGAGCTGAATTCATGCCGGAGTGGGCTCACAGAGGAGTGGAATGTGAAAAAATTGGGGGAATTAAAGTAGAAATTTGACTGTGGGGAAGAGAGCGGGAATAGTGATTACTATATGAGACCAGGGGATTAGTGGGGGCTTTAAATTATGTTTTATTTTCTATAAGTTGCAAGAGGCTTAAGCATATGTAAGTTCTGATCAGGAGAAATAAGTAGAATAGAAAGTGTTGTTACCCGTCATTAAGATTGTACAGCTACGGATAGAGTTGGGATTACAGTTTTAGTGTGGGATTCTAATTACTTAGATTAAGCAGAGGAAAATATCATTTCAGATTATTAGATAGTCTTTTTACACATATTGAATTATGGAAGAGAGAGAAGCTATAGCAAGAGCTGTTGGTTCAATTTTGCAGTTATGAATTCTTAACTGCATAATTGAATTCTTAACTGCATATCTTCATAATTCTTATATTATGAAGATATAAGAATATGTGTATGTCAGGTTGTCCCAAAGGGTAGAACAAATTATTGGGCCACTGCTTTGTGAGGGAGAATGAATGGAGCTGATGACTTGCGAACAGCACGGCATTAATCTAGCTGAGATTTTGGCAGATCTGGCTTTCAGCTACTTGTGGTATTATTTTTATTGTTGCCATCAATTTTTGCATAGTGCTGGGACTTGAAGTGGTGGGGGCAGGCCAGGCCCATCTCTGGTACCCCCTTCCTACCTACTGATTTCCTAAAAGAGCAGTAATTGCTCATTTTAATGGTTAGAGTTCAAGAACAGTCTTCAAATCAGTTTTCCATGTAAGTGAAGTTTGCTCTATTAGAGATATGTAGCCATTCTCTTCTCGATAGCGTTTTCTCCATGAAACTTGATGCTTGAGATGTGAGAGGGCCACGCTTAGCAGCTTTTACCAAAGTGCTTCCTCCATGCAGTTGACATGGATTATCAGGCCTTGGTGGCAGTTATCAATGAGATAACTGAATTCCATTTGGCTCCTGGTTCTTTGGGTGATCATTCTCTGAAATCCCATGGCAGGGACAAAAGAGGTTACACATGATGTACAAGAGTCGGGTTTGGATTTTCATTAGTCTCTGGCAGTAATAAATATGGTTCCTCAACAAGTCCTCATAAAAATAAAGGGGGTGAATTATTTTACTAAGTTTATAAAAGTTATTACTTTTAATAAATTATCATTTGTGGGAGATTGCTTGCAAAAATGACTACAAAGCTCTCCTCTTGGCTTTTACCTATGCCCTTTGTCATATGACAGTGCAGCTCCTCCCACCATGGGGTTAGTCTGTTTCCCATCCCTTGAATCAAGACCTGCATATCCAGTAAAATTCAGTGAGAGGGTGGTATGACAGCTGCGCACCTAATGAGACCTTGAGTGCTTGTAGTCACGTTCTTAGAGCCCCGGCCACAGCCACATGAGCAAGCCCCTCCCTGCTGGAGGACAAGAGGCCAATCACCAGCGCTGTGTGTGTCCAGCTGTCCCAGCTGAGGTCCCAGAGATGGAGCCTGGAAACCTAACGTGTACCTGACCACGAGTCAGGAAGCTGACGTAACCAGAGCAGCTCAATTGAGTACAGCCTAAGTTGCCAGCACTCAGAATTACGAGCTGAATAAAAGAGTTACTGTTTTCGGTGACTAAGCTTTGTTATGGTTTGTGACAAAGTATTACTTAGCTGATAATACCATTCTGTTCTATCCCTTTATGCTGATCGTGTCTATTATCACTGAAGAGGTGCCGTTTGCTGGGGCCAGTGGTAGTTAGTAAGGGGCTATGCTCTCACTAGGCTGTACTGGGCCTCATACAATGCAATGTACCCACCGATATTTTTAGAAGCTCAAACTTCCAGATCTCAGAGATTCTGATTCAATTAAGCAACTACACTCATTTGACATATTATTTATCATGCCAATTGTTTACCTACAATATGTTTCTGGGCACAATACAGATTGCCTTTATTATAAACCACCGGATGTGGCTGACAGGAAACAGCACATTTCTCCCTTGTCTTATTTTACACTATAATCAGTATATTTAAAT
Organism: Sturnira hondurensis; assembly: GCF_014824575.4. NCBI lineage: Eukaryota > Metazoa > Chordata > Mammalia > Chiroptera > Phyllostomidae > Sturnira > Sturnira hondurensis. The sequence continues at coordinate 83,945 of NW_028083443.1, forward strand.
CACAGAGTGAATTCAGAATACCAATCTGTTTAGCATGCCTACATTTAATTCACTAACAACATAAAATATATGTGCATTAAGCAGTTGAAATGAAAAATAATGAGGCACTTGGAGAAATTAGATGACCACATTATAATATAATAAGAATTTAATGATATAAGTGACATATACCCCGCATACATCTTAGTACATGGGAAGCTATAGGATTATTATTAACAGTGTGCATTTTTTCCTTTCGGGTGCCAGAAAGTACTCCTGTGTTGTACAACCACATGTAATAATGTTGTTCTATTGGGTAAAATATATTATGACATTATATATTACTTTTATTAACTCTATTATATTGGATAATTGGATACCTCCTATGTTTTTTAAATGACAGTAGAGAACTCAGCTCACTTTGCACTTTTTAATTTCATGCTTGTCTTTGGCTAAACCTTGTCCATAAATATCAATTCAACAAAATATAGTTGTGGTGCCAAGTTAAAGCTAATGAATTGGTTGGAATTCATTCAGAAGTCAAAGCAAGTGTATTTTTAAACTCAAATATTTCCATTCAATTTATAGGAAATAGAGTCAAAAAGAATCATGCCTCAGTCACCCAAATCACTAATAACATTGAGTATATCTAGTATCTTTAACGTTAGGATATCAGCACAGGTAGATGTACTTAGGAAAGAAAGCCAGCATGAAAACCTGACCTCCTGAAGACATCAGGGTCCTTGGCTCCCCTTCGCCGCCAGAGTGGTGGAATTCCATGCATGAGTGCCTTTCGATTCATGGTATAAAACTCTGTCATTGCTTTTCTAGACAGTGGCACGTGCTCATTTCAGTAAACTGACTTTGCCAGTCTGTACGACTCAATTTGTTTGGAAAGTTCAAGCTCAGCAAACAGAAGTAAAAAGGCACAGTAACATATCAGTACAGGGCCTGGCATTTTATAATGTATCAGGATAAGATGAATAGCACCTGATTTTCTCCATTAAAAGCAATTCAGTCTGACCCCTAGCTTGGTATGTAACACTGAGTAACACTATATACCCAAACACTTGGCCACTGGAGACTAATATTTAGCTTTGCTGCAGTCAAGAGATTTCATTGTTCTTTTTTGCATACTTTTATTTCACTGAGTTTACCACTTTAGATTAACATTAAGATGTTTTATTTTTTCTTTATTCATTTAAAAATTACAGCTGACATACATAGTATATTTCATGTGTACAACGTAGAGATCAGACATTTATGTACTCTCTGAAGTGATCACCCCAATAAGCCTAGTACCCATCTGATATCGTGTGTAGGTATTACAGTGTTACCAACTATATTTCCTATGCTGTACTTTACATACTTGTGACTATTTTAATAATTGGCAATTTCTACTTCTTAATCCTTCTTACCATTTTCACCCACCTTCCCAACTTCCTCTCATCTAGTGATCACCAATTTGTTGTCAATATCTATGAACTGTTTCTGCTTTATTTGCTTACTAATTTTGTTTTTTAGATTCTACATATAAGTGAAATCATATGGTATTTGTCTCTGTCTGACTTACTTCACTTAGCTTGATATCCTCAAGGTCCATCCATGCTGTTGCAAATGGCAAAATTTTATTTTCTATGACTAAGTAATACTCCATTATATATGTATATCACCACTCCTCCTCCTACTTCTTTTTTTTTTTTATCTTCCCCCAAGGACATTTTTTCATTGCTTTTTTTAGAGAGAGAGAAACATCAACACGTGAGACAGAAGCCTTGACTGATTGCCTCCCATACGCGCCCAACTAGGGAACAAACCCGCACCCTGGGTATGTGCCCTGGCCAGGACTACAACCCGCAGGGCTTCCATTTCAGGAGGATGCTCTAACTAACTGCGCCACACTGGCCAGGGCCTCTTTCTTATCCAGTTGTCCATTGATGGACACATAAGATGTCTTTTGTATCTTGCCTAGTGTATTGGATTTCTTCACATAAGTAACAAAAAGTAGAATTATTGGGACCTGTAGCTCTATTTTTAATTTTTGAGGAACTGCCATCTGTTTTTCGCAGTGGCTGTGCCAACTGACAATCGCATCCACAGTATACACGGGCTTCTCTTTTCTTCACACCCTTCCCAACATTTGTTTGTTGATTTATTGATGACAGCCATTCTGACAGGTGAGAGGGGGTGTCTCATTGTGGTTTTGATATGCACTTTCCTGATGATTAGTGATGGTGAGCATCTTTTCATATGCCTCTCGGCCGTATGTATGTCCTCTTTGGAGAAGTGTCTTTTCAGGTCCTCTGCTTATTTTTTAATTGGGTTGTTTGTTGTTAAGTTGTATGAGTTCCTTTATATACTTTCTATTAACCCCTTATTAGATGTATCATTAGCAAATAACTTCTGCTATTCTGTAGGTCATACTTTTCCTTTGTTGATAATTTCCCTTACTGTGCAAAAACCTTTTTGGTTTGATATAGTGACGTGTTTTTTTTTTCTTTTGTTTTCCTTGCCTGAGGAGACATAGCCAAAAACATATACAGCAAGAGAAATGTCAAAAACTTTACTTCCTGTGTTGTTTTCTAAGAGTTTTATGTTTCAGGTCTTACATTTAAGTCTTTAATTCATTTTGAGTTTATTTTTGTATACGGTGTAAGAAAAATGGTCTAGTGTTATTTTTTTCGTGTATCTAACTTTTCAAGATCATTTATTAAAGAGACTGACTGTCCCCACTGTATATGCTTGCCTCCTTTATCATAAATTAATTGACCATTAGGTGTGGGTTTATTTCTGGGCTCTCTATTCTGTTATATTAATATATGTGTCTGTTTCAATGCCAGTACCATGCTGCTATGGTAACTATACCTTGTAGTATAGTCTGATATCAAGTAGCATATTACCTCCCACTTTATTCTTCTATCTCTTCTATTATTGCTTTGACTATTCAGGGTCTTTTGTGGTTCCATATAAATTTTAAGATAATTTCTTCTACTTCTATGACAAAAGCTTTTGCTGTTTTGTTAGAGATTACATAAAATCTGTGTGTTGCTTTCAGTAGTATGGGCATTTTAATGACATTAATTCTTTCTACTCATGACCATGAAATTTCCTTCCATTTGTTTGTATCTTCTTTAGTTTTTTCTTCAATGTCTTACAGTTTTCCAAGTACAGGTTTTTTACCTCTTTGGTTGAATTTATACCTAGGTATTTTATTATTTTAGATGCAGTTTTAAATGGGATTGTTTTCCTAATACCTCTTTCTGATAGTCCATTACTTGTGTATAAAAATGCAATTTATCTCTGAATATTAATTTTTATCATATTAATTTACTGAATTTACACATTAGTTCTAATATTTTTGTGGGGTATTTTGAGTTCTCTGTATATGGTATCGTATAATCTGCAAATAATGACAATTTTACTCTTGTTTTCTAATTTTTAAATGCCTTTGTTTCTTTTTCTTGTCTGATTACTGTTACTAGAACTGTCAGCATGATGTTGAATAAAAGTGGTAAAAGTGGACATCCTTTTCTTATTCATGATCTTTTTTTTAAGATTTGGGTTTTTTTTAAGATTTTCTTTATTTTATTTTTTAGAGGGGAATGGAGGCAGAAAGAGAGGGAAAGAAACATCAATGTATGGTTGCTTCCTGCGCACTCCCTACTGGGGACCTGGCCTGCAACCCAGGCATGTGCCCTGACTGGGAAACGAACTGGTGAACCTTTGGTTTACAGGCCAGTGCCCAATCCACTAAGCCACACCAGCCAGGGCTTTATTCAAGGTCTTAAACATAAGCTTTCAGCTTTTCACCACTGAGTATGATATTAGTCGTGGGCTTGTCATACATGGTCTTTATTAGATTAAGGTGTTTTCCCTCTATCCCCAGTTTACTGAGAGTTTTTATCACAATGAATACTGGATAGTCTCAAATACTTTTTCTGCATCTATTGATATGATCACATGAGTTTTATCCTTAACTTTGTTTGTGTAGTGTGTATTGTAGATATCGAACCAAACTTGCATCGCAGAAATAAATCTCACTTGATCATGGTGAATGATTTTTTCAAATGTATTGCTGAATTCAGTTTGCTAACATATTGTTGAAAATGTTTATATCTAGTTACCAGTCTGTTCAGATTTTCTTTTTCTTCCTGATTCAGTCTTGGGAGACTGTATGTTTCTAGGAATTTATCCATTTAGTCTAGGTTATCCAATTTGTTGTCACATAATTTCTTTTGTATTTTCTTATAATCCTTTGTATCTCTGTGGTACTGGTTTCTACTACACCTCTATCATTTCTGACTTTATGTATTTGGGCCCTCTGTCTTTTTTGTTTGTTTGTTTATTTGTTTGTTTGTTTGTTTTTGGTGAGTCTAGCTAAAGGTTTATCATTTTTCTTCACTTTTCAAAGAACCAGCTCCTGGTTTTATTAATCTTTTTTTAAAAATCTATTTTGTTTTTCACTCTTTTTATTCTTTTCTTCTACTTAATTTAAGCTTTATTTGGCTGTCTTTTCCTTGTCTTTTTAGGGGTAAGTTGTAACAGTTTATATGAGCTCTTTCTTATTTCTTGAGGTAGCCCTGTATTGCTGTGAATTTCCATTTTAGAACTTCTTTGGCTGTATCCCATAGGTTTGGCATCATTGCCTTTTCATTTCCATTTGTGTCAAGGTATCTCTGATTTATTCCTGGATCTTATTGTGAACCTATGCTTTGTTTAGTAGTAAGTTAGCCTCCATGTGTTTGTGCGTTTTTAAGTTTTCTTCTTGTAATTCATATCCAGTTCCACACCATTGTGATCAGAGAAGGTGCTTGATAGGATTTCAATCTTCTCAAATTCACTGAGACTTGTCATGTGGCCTAGCATGTGGTCTGTCCTTGAAAATGCTCAATGTCACTTGGAAAGAATGTACCTTCTGCCTTATGGGTGCAATGCCCTGAGAATTTCAATTAAATCCATGTGATATAACATGCCATTTAAAGGCACCATTTCTTGTTGAGTTTCTGTCTAGATGCTCTATCAACTGATGCATCTATGAACTGGTGTCAGTGTGCCCTTCTGTTGTCTCACTGTTGATCTTTCCCTTTACGTCCATCAGTGTTTGTTTTATGTGTTTATGTGCTCCTACCTTGTGTGCGTAAAAATTAACAAGAGTTATGTCCTCTTGTTGGATTGATCCCTTAATTGTTATTAAATGTCTTCATTTTCTCATTACAGTCTTTGCTTTAAAGCTTATTTTGTCTGATATAAGTAACACTACTCTGGCCTTTTTTTGGCATAAAACATCTCTTTCCATCTCTTTATTGTGTGTCTTTGGATCTAAAGTGGGTTTCTTATAGGCAGCATATGCGTAAGTCTTGTTTTTAACCCATTCAGCCACTCTATGTCTTTTGATTGTAGCATTCAGTACCTTGGCATTTAAAGTAACTTTTTTCTTCATTTAAAGTAATTTTTGATAGGCATGTGGTTATTGCCATTTTATCAACTGCTTTCTGGGTTTTTTTGTAGTTCTGCTCTGTTCCCTTAATATTCTCTTGCTCTCTTTTATATTGATGGCTTTTTATTGTGCTATGTTTGGGTTTCTTTCTTTTTATTTCTTGTATATCTCCCATAGGCTTTTGGTTTGTGGTTATCATGCACTTCATGTATTTATAACAGCCTACTTTACGTTGATGGATTTTTAAGGCTGAACACATTCTAAGATCCCTACAATTTTTAACTCATCCCCTCCGTAATGTTTGTCATTAATTTTTACTGATTGTATGCATATATGTTTGTGGGCATCCTTTAGTTTTTCAGTGTAATTGCACATGATCTTCCTACTACTGCCTTTTGTCCTTTACTGACTTTAGAGTTTTTGGAGCCATTGCTTATACTAAGTGTTTTTCTTTGTCACTGAGATTTTTTTCCTTTATTTTCTTACCCATATTATTATCTTTTGGTTTTTTCTTAATATTTCTTGTAATACTGGTTTAGTGGCGATGAACTCTTTTAGCTTTTTTTATGTGAGAAGCTAGATTGACATTTAATATAGAACCATTTATCCTTCATAAAAATAAATACCTTTTCACCAAACTGTTTAAAATTAATTTTTAATGCTTTTCAGGTCAATGCTTACTGTCCCAAAGGGTAATTTCTTCTTCTTCTTTTTTTTTATAGCTGAGTAGTATTCGATTGTGTAAATGTCCTATAGTTGTTAAATCCATTCATCTACAGATGGACACATTGGCTGCTTCCATATCATAGTGACGTAAATAATGCTGCAGTGAGCATAGGGGTGCTTATGTTCTTTCAAATTAGTGTGCTGGGTTTCTATAGAAATATTCCCAGAAGTGGGATAGCTGGGTCAAAAGGCAGATTTCTAGGATTTTTATGTTTTCACATCTAACATTTAAGTCTTTGATCCACTTTCAATTTATTCTTGTGCATAGTGTAAGAAGGTGGTCTACACCTTCTTTCATTTTTCTGCATGCACCTGTCCAATTTTTTGCAAGCAGCCTGAGAGTCCATCAATAGATGAATGGATAAAACAATTATGGGACATTTGTACAATGGAATACTACTTGGCTCTAAAAAGAAGACAAATTTGTTCTTTATGGATAGAACATACTAAGTGAAATAAGAGGAAAAGACAAATACCATACGACTTCAGTTACACGTGGAGTCTAATAAAGAAACTGAACTAACAGGCAAAATAGACTTGGAGACAGAGCAGGATGACAGGTGTTGAGGTGAGGGGAAGGTAGAGGGCAGAGGGATCGAGCAAAAAGGAAAAAGGACACATGGACAACAGTGTGGTGATTTGAGGGGGGTGGGAGAGTATAAGGGGGTTAAATGGTAATGAAAAATACAATAAAAAATTTAAAATAATGGGTCAGTATATGAGGTCTGTTTGTGAAAAGTGCAACCATTGTTAATATAACAAGAACCGTTTGTAGGGCATTGATGTAACCTGGCAGCCAAGGAGAGGGGACTGGAATGCACACACCTGAATAATGATGACTTCACTGTTCTAGTCAGTGGGGGCAGTACATGCTGTTCAGTGAGCATGTGTACTGTGTGGCCATCGCATTTAAAATGGCTAAGCAGGTAGAGCAATGAATCTGCATCAGATTTTGCATTAAACTTGAACATTCCTCCATGGGAACTATTTGGATGATTCAGAAGGCTGCAGCTATGGGCAACTGGTGATTGGCAGCTTCATCACAACAGTGCACCCACTCATGCATCACATCTCATGCAGAGTTTTTTGGCAAAACATCAAATCACCCAGGAGACCCAGGCCCCCTACAGCCCAGATATGGTGCCCTATGGCTTTTGGCTTTTCCCAAAATTAAAATTACCTTTGAAAGAGAAGTGATTTTAGCCCATCAACAAGATTCAGGAAAATACAATGGGGCAGCTGATGGCGGTTGGGAAAACTGTGTGAAGTCCCAAGGTGCCTACTTTGAAGGGGACTGTGGTGTCATGTGGTTGTCTTGTGTACAATGTTTCTTGTATCTTGTATCTTCTTCAATAAATGTCTCTATTTTTCACAGTACATGGCTGGATACCTGGTAGACAGACTTTGGATATTTAGCAGCATGGTTCTGAAACATTGAAGAAATTAGAGCACTATGGCCACTTTCTTCCCCAACCAGGAGGAATCCGCTAATATATTTTCTACTAAATGAAGGCCAAGCTCACATTCAAATAGACAGAGTCCAGATTTTAATTATTCAAATTTATTTTTTTATAAATTAGTTCATAATTTGCATAATTTAATATAAAATGTTATTTCAAATGTATATAGTAAATATATAACCCATGAACCAATCTTTTGTCTTCTGTGCTACTTGCTTGCATAGCATCCCAACTTTGTCTTAGGATCACCCTGTGCAGTGTGCAATCAAAGCACTGCCGAATGGAATGTACTGATGTCAAAAGAGAGAGTTTCGGTGACTTGTTCTTAGTGACCCAGCGCAGTGTAGAATCGATACTAGACTCCAAGGCCTCTGAAAGCTACGTTCGCCCCTCTCTTCTTTTCCAGGGGTCAACAAACTACTTGTGAGAAATCACTGTTATGGGTTAAACTGCCTTTTTCTCCCACCCCAACACACATGTTGAAGTCCTAACCCCCCGTACTTTGGAATGGAAGTGGGGTCTTTGCTGAGGTAACCAAGTTAAAGTGATGTCCTTAGGATAGTCCCTAATTCAGTTTCCTGACCAGAGGAGGAAATATGGACACAGAAAGGCACAGGGAAGATAATGTGAAGACACAGGGTGACAGCCATCTGTGAGCTGAGGAGAGAGGCCTGGACACGTCCTTCCCTCACGTCCTGCAGAAGGAATCAGTCCTGGGGCATTTTGATTTTATACTTGACTCCAGAACTCTCCAGAAAATAACTTTTTATTGTTTACCCCCACCCCCTGGTTGTTATGGTAGCCCTAGCAAATTACTAAGGCTATAAAGTAAATGTCTTTGGATCAGCAGGCCACCGTGTTCTTCGTCATAGCTAGTTGACTCTGCTGTCATAGCACTAAAGCAGCCTAAACTGTACATAAATGCCTGAGGCGGACAGGTATGTTTCAATAAATCTTTTTTTTCAATTTATAACTTTATTCAATAATCAGTGCTTCTCATCCATATTAACTGCAGATTTTTCAAAGTGGTGACAAATATATAGGTGACTAATGTATAGAGTTGTTTGGTGAATCTTCATCTCGTTACATTTTGGGGATACAGTGTGGAGCATCCTTTATTCCTTTGGCCCAGACTGCCTGGTTGAGCCCGGTGTCAGTGTGCCCATCTGGAGTTCCCGTCTCCTTCATATTTCCCAATCTCTCTGAATGACTGAGGGGCACGCTTCTTGAAAGTCACTCCATGGATTCACTGGTGGACATTAATGGTGTTTTCTCTGGCCACGACCTCACTGGTGGCCAACAGCCCTTCTTTGCAGGGGCCATTCATTCTGCCAGGCCCCCCAGATGTATTCACAAGGACAGTTGACATGAGTCGTAGCTCACCACTGCTGTTCTATACTTTAATGCTCTCATATCTGAGTGCTAAAGAAGCTGTGGATGGCCAGATTTAAACTTTTCCAGCAGTCTGAAAAACTGGGGGTTGGGGGGGAAAGGCAATTATCTTCAGATCATTCTCAATCCTCTGTTCTAAACTACCTCTATCAGGTTTGCGTGACTGTCAAATTTTGCATGCAGGGTCATTGTCATGCATTACAGATGATCACAGGTTTTTGTTTTTTGCTGCTCGTCCCATCACCAGGTTGTGTCTGTTCACCCTCCCCTTGAAACTGAGCTGGCTCTCTGAGTTGTTCTGCCCTATGGGAATGCAATGGAACCAACACTGTCTGTACTAGTGCCAGGCTTAAGTCTTGAGAGGCCTGGAACTTCTGCTTTCACTCTCATGGAGCTCTGGGCCATCATACAGAAAATACCAGCTACCCTGCTAGATAGACTGTGTGGATGGAGAGAATATATTTCAGCTATCCAGCTGAATCATCAGACACGAATAGGACACTATTGGATATTCTAGCATGCAGCTGAACTTCCAGTGAATGTAACCTTTAGAGGGAACCCTGCCTAAAACCACATGGAAACAAGGAATTTCTACCTGGCCTGCACAAATGGCAGAGCTATGAGCAAATAAATGGTTGTGGTTTTAAAGCATTAAGTTTGGAATGGATTTTTATGCAGTCATGTCTGGTACAGACAACATGCTCTTGGCCCATCCATCATAGACTTCCCTGGTTGAATAACATTCAGCTTTCCTAAAGCCTTCTTGCCCACATCAAGATTCTTCTGCACCAAGAAAATTTCAGACATTGTAGTAGGTGGCTGATATTGAAACCAGGAGTACTGTGGGTTGAAGACCATATAATATGATGCCTTAAGTCTATGACCTTACTGCCTTGTCAAATAACAAGACCTTTTTTTTGTACTGAAGAACATGTGGTAAGGAGAAATATGTTTATTGTAAATAAAGCAAAGTATCAAATTATCTGTACCATTATCTTACTGTGAAGAGCTACAAAAACACAACATGATCATGAGGTTATTTAGTTCATTCTTAATCCAGTGAAAGTCTTAAACTCTTCGACCTTCTTGCAGGGGGCACCTTCCAATACCATTTTTAATAGCTTTCCATTTTCTAGCGGTCTAAAACAGGTTCTAATGCAAGTTCTGTAATGGAACATCACTCATGCTTCTTAAGATACAGACTTAGGTTATGTGCTATCCTAACCTAAGAAATCGGTGACCTTTTTCCCAGATGGGAGAAACTATAGACTTGAATCACTTTCTGAACTGACATTTTTGAACCATCAAACTATAGAACAAACCATAAGCTATGGTCAGAGTGCCCACTTGGGTAAGGTTACCATTGAACATTCCTTAGCACTTTGAGATGACCTGTTCTAAGGTGCTAATCCTGTTTATTTTGAAAGTCTGTTGAAGTTCATCCTGTGACTAGCTATAAGGAAGAAAAGCTTTACTCGTCATCCTTCTCCTGTCCTGTCCACATGGTTGAGTCTGACCTTAGGACATAGATCTTAGGACCCATTTTAGCTGCGTTAATAGCCAGCCTCATTGTGTGTGATGTTTTAGCAACCTGATCACTGTGTATACACAATTGTTTGTAGGGGAAAGAGCAGTCAGTCTGAACAACTGCTTTACAGAGTTTTGAGTAAAGCCCCTTTTTAAACTGAGAATTCCCTGTTTCTGTGCCAGGGTTGGCTTGCTGGTACATCTATAAAGAGTATGAACCACATCTTAAAATTATCGACTCACCGTAGAAGGAGCATGTTGTGTCCATTTGTTCCAACGTCAGAATAAAATGATGCACCTTCCATTATAACCTCATAAAATGCTTATTTTAAAAGAGAATAAAAAAGTGTCTTCATTGACAGGTGACTTTGCAGTTCATCGGGTTCCTAACTCTGCTTTCTAAATGTAAAATTACCCCACTGGACATGCTCATAAGCATCTGTAGAAATAACCAGTATAACATAGGCCCAGTGAACAAAGAGGGAAGACAGTTAATTAACACTCACTGTATACATTTAATGGAACTTAAATATAGGAGTCCACAAGATAAACATATCTTAGGAACCCTTTACTTCAAAGAGCTAAGAGGACAGAGACTGTCAGCGTGGTACCCATACAGTATACCTACCACTAGTGCTTCTCCAAATCCTCCTGGATTCAACTGGGAATAATGTTTAGCCACCTGACTTTCCTCTCATGCATAGTTTAAACACATTTGCACAACTTTTATGCTACTTGCAAAAGTGATTCTTGATCTTGATTATTAATGTTTAGATTTTCTTTGGGGAGTATTTTTAAAACATGCTTTGCAATTTGGGTATTGACATCACTTCTTTGCCATTTTCTGATTGAAGTTGCAGACTTCCTTAGATGAAAAGATTTTCCAGATTCTAATCTCTAATGAGATGCAAATCAAAGTGTTTTGAAGGCATATACTGTCTTCTTTTATGGTTGAGCAGATTAGATAGATGGTTAGTAATGGAGAAAACTAAACGAGCTTTTCTCCTGTTTGCACAGTTAAATGGTTTGAGAAATCTAAGTGAAGTAGCACATTGCATGGAATCATAGGAAGGGATTTTTAGCATGCAGGCCACAGTGAGGCAGAAAGTGCATAGGTTTTGTGTTAAGACTGGCATGAGTTTCTTTCTTAGCTCTGCTAAACAGGCCCCAAGATTCCTGAATTCTCTGAGCTCCAGCACAGATAATCTGGTCCTAAACCAATGGTCTAGTTATGCTCTACCTGTAGAATATACATTCTTTCAAGTTTCTGCCTCCAGAAATCAAGGGAGGACTCTTGACATGGATCATCAGCTGCTTCCTATAAAATAATATAAACTGCTCTTTTTCCCTGAAGTAAAATTTATTTGTATTGTGTAAAACTTATTAATTTGCATCCAAACTTAGTATTCATTTGCATAAGTCATTTCTTGATTAAATAAAAATGTGTATTATTCCAGCACATCAAATGTACCTTAGCAGAATTTCATAAATTATATTTTTAGTATTTTCCTACTCCCACTTAACAGTCCTTAATATCTCAAGCATTTCACACCTGCATGTGGTCCCTGTGTGGAGGGACATCAAGACACGGGCAGCATCCCATATTCTGGACTTTTTTTCTTCTGTCAAACATCAAACCATAAATACATGTGTTCTTTGTGACAGTTCTTGAGTTATTTCATGTCTTCTTTTTTGACAGGAGAAATAATGGTTTTAATGACAGATACTCATCATCCCAGTAGGAAAACATGGAAATGCAATGTTTTTCTCTACTCTATAAGAGTGCATTGTTATTAACATTATTTTGACTATTCCTATCATCAATCATCTTTGATGACCAGACCTGGATGACCAGGCAACGTGTCTTTCGTTCCCACCGAGAAACGCCCTCTGGGAGCTGTTCGTCCAGCTGCCGAGGAACTCTCTCTCCCCTTGCCGGGATAGCCACTTTGCAGAACCTGCGTGAGGCCTACTGTGGTGGACATTAGCCCTTAATGTAAGCAATAATGGTAATAAATCATCCACTTGACAATAACACGCATATATTTCAACAGTTTGCTTTTTCAAGCAGATAATGACTAGAAGTCAAAAACTTCAGCCAGGACTGGGCTATGGATGTGTGTGATCTAAAAATGAAGGCATCCTCTTGTTCATTGCCAGTCACAGGTGGTCTGAGTCTATGCCCTGTGGGCACATGACCCTGAGGGTACAGGCTACTTTACACACTGTCCTTTCATGACTTCTGCCTTTTGTGAGATGGATTAAAATGACAAAGGAGTTCTTAAAAAAGAAAAAAAAAAGGAGAGGAAGGGAGGCGTGAGCCTGGTGGGAGGCAAACTCAATGAGATGTTGAAGTGCTTTTCCTGTAGCTGTGGCTCTGGGGGTGGGCAGCAAGCTGGTGGCCTCCCGCGGAGATGGGCTGGTTGGCGAAGAATCCCTCTCTCTGCCCCAGTGGCTCACAAAGAGCCTGCATGTGCCATGCTGCGGATCCAGGTCATCTGTTTCATATGCCTCCTGTGAAATGGGGAAAAAATGTGTGAGGGACACTAGAGGAGCTTGAAATGACTGATGATATTGTCATGTGGTACCGCTTGGGTTTGCATACGAAGAGTCATGTTTCCCTCCGCTGTGTTTGTTACTCATCCCCGCGAAGGATGCAGAGTCAAACAAGGCAGCTGTTAGGTAGAAATCAGAAACCTGTAAATTACCAGTAAGCCACGACGTTCTCTCTGGGAGAGAAAAACTAAACCACAAAAATAGGGGCTCGCCGCCCAGACTCTTTCTAATAGGGCTGATTTTGAGGTATTTGTAGAATTGGAAGATGGATGTCTAGTATTTTGAGTCTGAACTGTGTTTTCAATATTACCGTACTACTAAGTGTATTATGGCAATGGATTGTTCTTATGTTCCATGAATTAATTATTCCAACACAATGCAATAAACAGATCATGTATCATAGAAATGTACACTTGAAACCTACATAACATTATTGTATTAACGAATGTCACCCCAATAAATTTAATAAAAAATAAATCAATAAATCATAGGGGCACAATTCAAGAAGAGATCAAGTTTACTGGATAGATATTATTATTCCTATTTTTAAGGAGTAAAATGAGTATTAGATTTAAGAGAAATTGTTCAGAGTTATAAAATTAATAATCAAAAGAGCAGACATTTGAAGTCATGTTCTCTAACACTCTTTGCTAAAGTTATTCTGTAATTAAATATGACTATTTAATGAAAGTTTTAATTCCTACTTTGTTCATAATTTTCTTCCTAATTAAATGTACTTTTTCTCTTTCCTGGAAAAAAAAACAACCAATACTGTCATTCATTTTTACCTAGTTTACAAGCAAAATAGGTTTTTAGGGAAAAGAGTAGAGCAACACATTTTCTTGAAAATAAAAAGGTGGGATGGTGTCAAACTCCAAACAGGTCTGACTGTGCTCTGCACACTGGGCATTTTCTGAAGATTGATGGTCCTTGGCTGAAACTCGGGCCATTAGCTCCATCCAGTCATTAATTGCCTGGAAATGTCCTGGGCTGAGGTCATTATTGCTATTATAAACTGAATTAATGCCCTGTGCCTTAGCCAATAAGATTATTTGAATTATTTTTATTCTCCATGCAATTTATAATTATAAAAATGTACCACAGGCAATCAGACCAGATGATAGATTAATCACTTGCAAAATTACATTTTAAATGAATTGTTTTTGATTCATATAGCTACCCGAAGCCTTTGGAGAAGTTGATTCTTCAGTGTGGGCTCTTGCTGAAGTTGATTTGCTGTGCTGCACCTCCAATCCCTCAATCCTACTTCTTACCACTGGTTCGAATTCAAGTAAATAAGTAAATTGAACAGGATCTACAATTCACAATACGTAGATTCCGGTTTTCTAGAAGCTGTGCTATTTCGATTTGTTTGGTGTGGGAAATTAGGATGCCTGGACTTGGGGACAACACAAGGGGAAGGTGTCATGACCGTGGAAGTTCACGAAACAAGCCGTATCAGACCTAACGCTTATACACAGTCACAACCATTTCACTTTCCATAGTGCTTTGTCATTTTTCAGTTCTTTCCACACACATTACTGAATTTTGCTCTTTGAGTAACACTCACAGTTAAGCATGACAGATGTTCTTATTCCATTTTCCATGAGAAGATGGAGGTGTAAAGGTTAAGTGACTTGCCTTGCATGTCACTGTTATGGATGGATTGTCAGCGCTGTTTCCCATCCAAGGCTGTCTCTTCTGTGCTTATTAGTACCAAGTGTCATTATGTGTCCCTGGGATGTTCTTTTAAATTTTCATACTAGCAATAACTCAGTACTACTAATAACGAATAGAATAGTTTAAAATGCCATTTTTGTTTCTTTTTAGATTTTCTTTATTTTTAGAAAAAAGAGGAAGGAGGGAGAAAAAAGAGAGAAACATCAATGTGTGGTTGCCTCTTGCATGTCCCCTACTGGGGACCTGGCCCACAACCCAGGCATGTGCCCTGACTGGGAATCAAACCAGCAACTCTTTGGTTCACTGGCCTGCACTCAATCCACTGAGCCACACCAGCCAGGGCTAAAACACCATTTCCAAGGTATTTCCAAGCTCTTGAGTTCTTTAGAGGAAGAGTAATGCTACAGAGTTACCAAACAATATTGCATTTTCACGATTTATAATGGGCGATCAATTTGCTGAGTAGAGATTCTCAGGGTCTCCTTGACCATTTGCTTCTTTTTTAAGCCATACATATTTGTATTAATCTATAACCTAATTGGATGTATTTTATATCCACATTATGTTTTTATATTTTATATGTGAAAAATTTCTTATTCAAAGAGATGTGCTGTGATATAAGTAACTGGAGCCTCGTTGATATGTTGAAGGGAGAACAGCACAAGGAAAATCTGAAAAGGCATCTTAAGTAACAAAGAAAACATGAGTTGTTGCTTTTGGATTTTGCCTCAGATGATCTAGGGCATGATGTCAGGAGTGAAGCGAGCCTCTGGACGGATTGATTTTTTTCAGCTGGGGATCAGTGCAAACTGGATGGTATTCCAAGCTGAGAAGTATTATGCAAGATACATGCCATTGTTTGGTTATAATTGTATATAACCGATAAAAGTGGTGATCCTCAGTCTTGCATCTCTGGTAGGGGTGGCTACTTCTAATCTTAGTTCCCCTGAACCCTCCTCGTCTAGCCAACCTCTAGCCAAGACAGAGAGGCAGGTAGAGAAGTTTCTCATTCCAGATCTACATTACCTGCATAATCTCTAGAGAGTGCATTATTTTGGAAACAACAAAACAACAGTCTGGAGCTGGACCAGGCTCTGTCCTTTTTTCTCGCTTTATGGAAAGAGGAATTGTTGGATCCTGGGCAGTAGCTGTGCAGAAGCTTTTAAAACTCGAGGGAGTCCACAACTGGCAACTACAACACTCACAAAGATTGAGGGCAGGATGATGATTAAAATACAGAGCAAGGAACGCATCCTCCAGTCCACTGGGTCTACTTTTAAGAGTCAGGTGGACATCTTCTTAGAGATGAATTGTTCTGTTTGCCCAGTGGTGTTTAACCAAGTACAACTGAAGCGCAGATACTGCTCTGGGAGGCTACTAGGAAATCTAAAGCTATTACTTTGATCATTACTACTTGGACCAGAAAATCCAGATTTATCATAGGAGCTTCAAGAACTATGGAAGTATCATTTATAATATTAGTTAAGATTGAACAATTATAAAGGACACATAGACAATAACAAAGGGGGTGAAAATGGGAGGGAGGGAGGGCTGGAGTGGTGGGGTGGGGTGAGGGGAAAAGGCAGAAAACTACTTGAACAACAATAAAAAAATGTTAAAAAAAAAGATTGAACTTCTTACCACCCTTTCCGATTATATAACTTTCTTACCACTTTTTCTAATTGTATAAACACCTCTATAGGAACTATTGGCTAGATGGTGTACATACAAAAATAAATTAATGATTCTTCTGAATCAGTGATTTTTAACCTTTTCCATCTCATGGCACGCATAAACTACTAAAATTCTGTGACACACCAAAAAATAAAATGTTTGCTGATCTGAAAAAATAGGTATAATTTTCATTCATTCATCTTAGATGGCTATTGTTGTTGTCTATTGTCATTTTTTTTTTATTTGACAATCTAAGAGAAAAGAGGGCAGTGCCCCTGACTAAATAGTCAGGTATCATGTGTTTGAAAAATTCTTGTGGCACAGCTGTTGAAAATTGCTCTTCTGACTAATTCTTAGTACACTATGTAGCTCTGCTTTCTAAGTTCCTGGGCACATGCTGCAAAAAGACCTCTTTCACAAGGGCTTGTTTGTCTGATACACAAGCAAACGACTGGCTTTATATCATAAAGTAGTTTCCTAGGGAGCATCGACTATATGATGATATACAAATCACTTAATATGACAGGTGTGCCAATTACCTGTGTGGGGAAGGGCAGATCCCCTGGAGTTGAGTAACTTCTATAAAGCAGTTAAAGACCATGAAGAGCAAAAGTTAACTATGCAGAAAAAATAGCCCCAAGATTTACTCTGAACTCTACTGCATTCCTGGTCTCTGTGAACATTATGGTAATGACTTTGCAGGAACATTTTGTTCTTCCAGGGTCTGAGTCCTCTTTCTTTTCTCATGACTGGAAGTTAGTGTTAATAATCTGGGGATCTAGTAGGTATAAGAAGGGGCCCATGGAAAGAAAATGACTCTCTGACTACTATAGAGTGATGACTATAGAATTTTATCCAGAGGATCAAGTAATCTGGGAAGTGAGGTATAATCATTCTATGAATAGCCCTAAGATCTTGAACTCTTATCTAAGGCAGGTTAGGACCAATTCAAGGGATAGAGCAAGGCATATTACATCCTTTGGCTATTGGTGTTTATTTTAAGGGCTTTAATCCTTCCTTTGGTTCTGGTTTCAAAGAATGTTGTACAACTTGGGTAATGGGTTGGTTAGGTCAGTCTGAATTTTGATGGGTTGAGTCCCCCGAATCTTGTCAATGTTCATAACATATTTGGACCGTGAGGAGTCTGAGGCTTTGCAGAAGTTCTCAAAGTATGTCTGCTTTAAGTATATGCATCTCTTTAAGAATGTACTAATTATCTATAACCTGATTATGGAGGGGGAAATCCTCTAGAATTTCAAGGAACATGCCTTATAAGGAGCGGATAAATTGGCAGTGCCATTTACGGAATAAGTCTCTTTACCCAGCAAAAAGGTTCTCCAAAAATGGAGACATACTGAAGACCTTTGGTTAATAGCTGATTTATTTTAAAAGAAGTACTAAAGGGTGTCTTCAAGTAGAGGAAAATGATTCCAAAAGGAAACTCAGATTCAGGAGAAATGTAAAGAATAAATGTGGGTAAATCTAAATGATTACTGAGTCAATAAAACAATAATAACACTGCACACTGTACATCTTGATACTGTACATCTTCAAATGTTTATCACCAAACACCTCGTTAATTGGATAGAATCTTCTGAATTTTGTTTACCATCACAAAAGATCCTGCATAGGAAATTCATTACTTTCATAACAAAATTTATAACTTCATGGAACAAATTGTCATAACTAGTTACCTATAAAGAATTAGATATGAATTTTAAAAAGATACTATAACTTGCTTGATTTTAGATACAAGTTAAAAATAATAATGAGTTTGTTGAAATTTTTTTAGAAAATCTCTTCTTCCATTCCCATCAACATATTTGTGACTGGTTACTCTACTGTGGTTTTTTAAATTATTCTTTTAAATTTAATTTTTTTTCTATTACAGTTTATATCCAGTATGTGCTGTTTACAGTGCAATGTAATTTTGTCTTAGTTTTGGGTACACAGCATAGTGATTAGACAATCCAAAGTGTTCCTCCTGATATTTCCGGCACCAAACTGGCACCAAACATATTAATTGCAATATTATTGACTAGATTCCCTATGCTGTTTTTTACATCCCCATGACTGCTTTGTAACTACCGGTCTGTGTTTTTACACTAACAAAAAAAAAGAAACAGTTTAGACATATATTATCTTCTGTAGTAATATTGCTGTCAATCCAACCTAGATTAGACAAATTAATAATCAAAAGGCAAGCTCAACTGTCACATGAAAAACTTTAAATATTGATATACTGCTGTTCATTGAAAGTATGCATATAGATGTTTAATGTGGGAAACCATATTTAAATCATAATTTTGTTATAATTGCAGAATGATGTATAGTTAGGTGTCTAGTAGGATTTCTACATAGTAGTTGCCTATATGCATAGTCTCAATGAATAACTTGTAGAATTATAGTAATTGCTTTATTTTTCTCTGTTATATAATTTTGTGTCCAGATAAGCTAGTGATAAAAATGTGAGTTGAAATTTATGTCTCTTTTCTGCATTTCATTTTTCTGTTAACATTTGCTAAACTTTACAAAAGTATTCTTTTGTGAAGGATTGATTAAAACAGAAATTGGTTCTTTATATATTGGAAAGTACCATTCTATAGCACACTTATAGAATTTCAAATTTTAGTATTATATACCATTTATGCTCCTATTATTCAATTTGTTCAGTCATTCCCTTGCTATTAAGCAATAAATTTTAATGTTTTCCTGTTTTCAAGCTTTGTTTGCAATAATAGCAATTCAATAAAAGCTTCAAAAGCTGAAGTGTTCTGGCACTTCATTTACTGAATATTTCAATTTGACATTTTAAATGATTTTGAACAAAATGTTGCTGAAATTTAGAGAGCTCATTTGCAAATGTTCAATGTAAGTTAATGACAATTAATTTTAAAAGCACTTCTCCAGATTCTCAAATACACTAAAATCCAATTGACATTGGTCAGAAAATTTTAAAAGCGCATAATGCCATAATGAAGTCTTTATTGTATATTCAAGATTAGCCTCCTAACAAAAATTGTACAGTTGAATTGTTCTTTGTGTATATAAAATGTTTATAACTTTTGATAACTGCAACTACTATTTCAGTTGCAGACTATCAAAAATTAACCTGATTATTTCAAAGCCTTTAATGAGAGCAACATAAAATTGGCTTCATTTAAGTATTTTCAACGTTTTATTTCAGTTAATGGAACCCACTCTATGAACAGCTACTGCTTTGTTTATACATGCATAAAAGAATTTGCAACTAATAATAAATTCATATTATAAAATGCTTAGTTGATCTTATTGAAACATTGGGCTTCACAAAGCAACATGCAATCCACTGCAGGTATGTGTTAAGCCATTGTCTTTAGATGGATGTGTTAAGTGGTTGATGTAACTATTAGATTTTGAGGTAGATGCTAGTAGATCTTTCTTTTAACACCGCACAGTGAGCTGAACACTCTCATTGCAGAGCTGGAGAAGTCAGTAACCTCAATGCCTGGTATCACACATGCCCACCACTCAGCGGGCAGAGAAGACAAGGCCATTTGGTATCCTGTGGGACATAAGTAAGATGCTAATGTCAACCAGCTTTCTCTTTAAAAAACATTTTTTTACTAACTGATTTTAGAGAAAGAGGAAGGAAGAGAGAGAGGGAGAGACAGAAACACTGATTTGTTGTTCTGCTTAATGATACTTTCTTTGGTTGCTTCTTATATGTGCCCTGACCAGGGATCAAACCTGCAACTTTGGTGTGTCCGCACGACACTCTAACCAACTGACCTACCCAGCCATGGCACAACTAGCCTTTTTTTTTAGATTTAATTTTTTAATCCTCACCTGAGAATATGTTCATTGACTTGAGAGAGAGGGAGAAACATTGAACGGTTCTCTCCCTAGTCACCCAGACCAGGGATCAAACCCACAACCCAGGTATGTGCCCTGACCAGGAATCAAACCTGCAACCCTTTTGGTGTATAGGACAATGCTCCAACCAACTGAGCCACCCAGTCAAGGCACAATCAACTTTTTTAAGGTAAAGTATACTTAGCATACATACAATATTATATTAGTTTCAGGAGTACAACATAGTGATTTGACATTTGTATATCTTACAGTTTGTTCACCACACTAAGTCTAGTAACTATCACCATGCAAAGTTATCACAATATTATTGTATTGATTATATTTTCCTTCATTTTTTAACCCATCCCTCTACCTCTCCCATCTGACAATCATCCCTTTGGTCTCCGTTTCTATGTACCTTTTGTTTCATGGATTCATTTGTTTTGTTTTTTATATTGTACATATAAGCAAAACCACAGCGTATTTGTCTTTCTCTACCTGACTTATTTCACTTCGTATAATACACTCTAGGTCCATCCATGTTGTCACAAATGGCAAGATTTTATTCTTATTGCTGTGTAGTATTTCACTGTATGTGTATACTACATCTTTATCCATTTACGTTTTGATGGACAGCTAGGTTGTTTCTATATCTTGACTATTGTAAATAGAGTTACAGGGAACGTAGGGGTACATATATATTTTTAGGTTAGTATTTTCATTTTCTTTGAGTTACTCGTAAGCGGAATTGCTGGGTCATATCTGGATCTTTTTTGTTTTTCTGAGGGATCTGTTTTCCATAGTTGCTGCGCCAGTTTGCATTCCCTCCAACACTGCACAGGGCTTCCCTTTTATCCACAGCCTCAGCAGCACATTTTTTATTGACTTTTTAACTATAGCCATTCTGACTGTAGGAGGTATTATCTCATTGTAATTTTAATTTGCACCTCCCTGATGATTAGTGACATCGAGCACCTTTAAATGTCAGTTGGCCATCTCCATGTCTTCTTTGGAGAGATCCCTCCTCATGTCCTCTGCCCATATTTTGATTGGATAGTTTTTTCGTTGAGTCTTAAGTCTTCTTTATATATATAGGGTATCAATTCCAATACATTGGGTATCAATCCCTTGGTGAATTTTTTAATTTTCTGTAGATTGTATCATGTCATCTGCAAATAGTGACAATTTTACTTTTTCACAATGTGCATGCCTTTTATTACTTTTTCTTGTCTGATTGTTATGGCTCTCACTTCCAGTATTACTCATATATTGAAAAAGAGCAGGGAGAGTAACCATCCTTGTCTTATTCCTGATCTTAGAAGAAAAGCTTTCATCTTTTCGTCACTGAGTGTGATGTTAGCTGTGGGCTTATTATATATAGCCCTTATCATGTTGAATAAGTTCCTTCTATAATCGCTTTGTTGAGTTTTTATAATGGACATAAATTTTGTCAAATGCCTTCTTTTTCCATATCTATTAGGATGATCATATAATTTTTATCTCTAGTGTCATTGATGTGACGAATCATTAATTGTTTTGTGGATGTTAAAACCACTTGATCACGCTTTATAGCCCATTTAATTTATTCTTGGATTTGTTTTGATAGTATTTTGTTGTGAATTTTTGTATTTGTGTTTATCAGGAATATTGACCTGTAATTCTGTTTTTTGGTAGTGTCTGCCTAGTTTTGGTATCAGGACCTCATAGAATGAATTTGGTAGCATTCTTTCTTCTTCAATTTTTTATAGTAGTTTGAGAAAAATAGGTACTATTTCTTCTTTAAATGTTTGGTAGAATTTACCTGTCAGCCATACAGCCCTGGACTTGTCTTTGTTGGAAATTTTTAAATTATGGATTCATGTTCATTGTTAGTATTTGGTCTGTTCCAATTCTATGTTTCTTCCTGGTTTAGCCCTGGAAGGTAGTATTGTTTCTAGAAATTTATCCATTATTTCTAGAGTGTCCAATTGTTGGTATTCGATTCATAATATTCTTCAACGATCCTTTGTATTTCTGTCATGTCAGTTATAATCACTCCTCTTTTATTTCTAATTTTATTTATTTGAACCCTCTCCTCTTTTTTTGGTGAGTATTGCTAGCAATGTGTCGGTTTTATTTATCCTTCCAAATAACCAGCTGTCAGTTTCATTGATCTTTTCTAATTTTTATATTCTCAATTTTGTTTATTTTTACTCTGATTTTTATTATTTTCTTCTTTCTCCTTAGAGTTTTATTTGTTATTCTCTGTCAAGTTCTTTTAAGTATAAAGTTAGATTATTTATTTGGGTGTTTTCCTGCTTCTCAAGGTAGGCATGTTATCACGTGAATTTTAGAAGTTGTTTTTCATTTTCATTTATATCAAGGTAGTTTTTGATTTACTGTTTTGTTTTGATTCATTGGTTGTTTAGTAACATGTCATTTAATCTGTAGTTGATTTCTAGTTTAGGGCAATTGTGGTTAGAAAAGATGCTTGATAAAATTTCAGTTTTCTTGAATTTGAGGCATATTTTGTGGCTTAGTATGTGCCATATCCTGAAAAATGTTCTATGTGTACTTGAGAAAAATGTGTAACCTGCAGTTTGGGGATGAAGCGTTCTGGGATAATGTGGCATTTAAGACCATCTTTTCCCTCTTAATTTCCTGTCTTGATGATTTATCTATTGAGGTAAATGGAGTGTAAAAGTCCCCAACTATTTTTGTATCACTGTTAATGTCTGCCTTTGTGTCTAATGTTTGCTTTATATACTTGGGTACTTCTATGTTGGGTGCATAGATATTTATAATTGTTATATACTCTTCTTAGATTGATCTTATCACTATTCAATGTCCTTCTTTGTCTCTTACATTCTTTGTTTTAAAGTCTATTTTATCTGATATGAGTTTTGCTACCCAATGTTTCTTTTTGTTTCTATGTACACAAAATAACCATCCCTTCAGTTTTAGTCCCTGTGTGTCTTTCGATCTAAAGTGAGTCTCTTTTAGGCAACACATGTGGGTCTTACGTTTTCATCCATTCTGCCACACTCCATATTTTGATTGGAGTATTTGGTCCATTTACATTTAAAGTAATTATTGATAGGTATATACTTATTGCATTTTCTTCATTGTTTTTCAATTGTTTTGTTTTTCTCCTATGTTCCTTTTTTCTCTTGATCCCTTTCCTTTTGATTTGCTGGATTTCTTCAGTATTTTAACTGGGTTCCTTTCTCTTTATTTTTTGTAAGTTTTTGGTTTATGGTTACCAGGAGGGTCACATATTTCCATCTGCTTCCATAACAGCCCATTTGAAGCTGGTAGGTGTTTAAGTTCAAATACATTCTAAAAGCATTATATTTTACTCTTGCCCTACTCTGGTTTTGATGTCATGTTTTATGTCTTTTTGTTTTGTGTGTTCCATGACTACTCATTGTACTTATGGTTAACTTTGCTACTTTTGCTCTTTAACCATTATATTAGCTTTTGATGTGGTTGATTCACCATGTTTATTACCTATTTGCCTTTAACAATGACTTTTTTTCCTTTTCTATATTTTCCTATTTCCAGTTATGGTCTTTCTTGCATAAAATTAATATTTTTTTCTTGAAAAGCTGGTTATGGTGGGGAACTCCTTCAATTCTCAGTTGTAATTGATAACCTTGCCAGATACCATATTCTAGGTTGTGGGTTCTTTCCTTTCAGTATTTGAAATATTCCTACCACTCCCTCTGGCCTGGTATAATGGCTTCTGAGGAAAAAGCTGGTAGCCTTATGGAATATCCCTTGTATGTGACTTATTTCCTTCTTGCTGTCTTCAAGATTGTCCCTTCATCCTTCATTTTAATTAAGGACAATTTTAATTGTCCCTTTGCCATTTTAATTAAAATATGTCTTATATGTCTTGGTATGGGCATCTTTGTTTTCATCTTCTTAGAACTTCCAGTGCCTCCCAAACCTGGATGTCTGATTCCTCCACAGATTAGATAAATTTTCAGCCATTATTTCTTCAGATATACTTGCTTCCTCTTTCTCTCTCCCTTCACTCTTCTGAATCCCTATCATGCAAATGTGAGAAAGCTTGATGTAATCCCAGAGGTCCCATGTACTCTCTTCCTTTTTTGAATTCTTTTTACATGTTGCTTATTGGGTGATTTCCACTATTTCGTCCTCCAGGTTGCTAAACCATTCTTCTGTATTAACCAACCATCTGGTCTACTGCTTCTAATGTGTTCTTTGTTTCAGTTACTTTATTCTTCATCTCTGATGTTTATGACATTTTCTAACTCTGTTGAAGTGCTGAGTTCCTCTATTCTGCTGTCAAGTTTGTTGAGTTTCATTATGACTATTTCTTTTAATTCTTTATGAGACAAATTCCTTATCTCCATTTCATTCAAGTTTTTCTCTGGGGATTTTTATCGTTCCCTCATTTGTGGCATTTTGTTTGCCTTTCTGTGTGTGTTCCCTGACCTCTGTCTCTCCTACTTTTGATAAAGTGGCCTCTGTGTAGACTGTGTTCCAGAGTGCTTTGTTTAGCAGGCTGGTCGCAGTCAGCGTAGCACAAGCAGGACCTGGTGTGTTGCCTGACCAGAAGGGCTGGGTTCCAGGCAGGGCAGCCTGGTGTGTGCAAGTTCCCTTTCCCTTTTGATCCACACAGAGCTGCCCAGTATGTACAGGGCGGCCCAGTGTGTGCATGGCGTGTTCTGTTGCTTTAATTGTCTGTTGCCTAAGCAGGGTATGGGTGGGACTGCTCTGATTGTCTTTGTCTCAATGTCCTTTTAGCTCTGCGTTTTCTCTAGATAGAATAGTCCTGTGTCCAGTAGTACCCCACTGTCTCCACATAAGGCAGCCCACACACAGGTACTGCAATGCTTTGTTAGTTCCACACTTCCTCGGGATTGGGCAGCCCTGTGTTTGCAACACTGCCCTTTGCTAGTTTTGTATCCTCTTTGGGAGGGGCAGCCCCACATCTGTGTGTAACAGCACCCTGCTCACTCTGCACCGGGCAGCCCTGCATGGGGGTACCTCAGTGCTTTGCTAGCTCTCTCTGGGCAGGCCCACAGGTACATGGAGCAGTACCCCACTATATCTCCACACTTTCTCTAAGTGAAGGGACCCTGGCTACCTCAGCACTTTGCTAGCTCTGTAGTCTCTCCAGGCTGGAATTCCCATGTGTGTGTGCAGCCCAGTAGGTGTGCGCAGCAGCATCCTATCATATCTGCTGGATCAATCTCTGGGTAGGAGGTGTCTTTGTACGCATGCCCCGGTGCCCTCCTGTTCCTGCTGGCTCTAGCTCAGGGGTGGGGGGATCTGGGGGTGTGCTACAGAGGCCCTGCAGGTTGGCCAGAAAACCTGGATGGAGCTCCTGCCCACTACCCAAGGGCAGGGGAAACGGAAACAATGGTACTCACCATTTCCTCAGTTCCGGATAGTTCCCTCAGCTCCCAGAGAGCTCTTGTGGTTTTCCCACATTCTCTACACGGTTTCTCTTTTGTTTGTTGTGCAGAAGCTGCCCAATTGGCTCTCAGTGGGCTCTCAAGGGGCAGTGTTCTAAATATAGGTGCCTATGCCATGTGTTCCTGGGACACATGGCCACGTTCAGCACCCTCCTCTGCCTCCATCGTGGACCCACCGGCGGTTTCAGTATCAGTGATGTAGCTTAGCATTCAGGCATCACAGGCCACTTCCAGGGAGATCTATGGCTTCACACTCATGTTCCCCTAAAAATGAAGCAATGCCCTGCTGCCTTCACATTCATGCAATGAGAAAGTCTAATCCCTAAAGAGAAGTAGGTAAAGGTGATGTTGCCGACCTCCTTCAGTCCTTAGGGTGCCGGACACCGAAGGAGGAACCGGCCTGGTGGAGGAGGGGAAATTGATCTTGCCACCCAAGTCAGTGTCAACAGCAAAACTCTAATCATCCAAGAGGGCGGGAAGTCACCTGGGCAGTTCAGCTGGTGGGCGCCCATGTGAAAAGGAGAGATAATCATTAATGTCACTCCTGAGGTAGGAAGGTCTTTAAGATCAGAAATAAGATTCCACCAGCACGTTGCACGGAGCCCACTGAATGCAGACAGTGATTCGTAAGATGGCATAGGAGCAGCAGTGCAGACTTAAATCAGGGTCAGCAGCATGGGATTAGCTGATAAAATAACTCTTTTGTTGTGCTTTGGGCTCTCTGAAGTACATGACTCTAAATTCTGAATTACAAGTCATTTCTGCATATTAAAATAAAAAGTGTTTTCCCAAGCAGCATTTATTCTGAGAAATCCTTTATATAAATGTTACTAATAAAGAGAAAAAGAATAAGGGGTGCCTACCGGCTTACTTACTTGACACAATGCCCTGGAAAACAGAACAATGTTCTCTCCACACAGAGTTTCTTTGGAGAATCAACTTCAGCTTCAAAGAAAGTAAAAAATGTGCGGGTATGAAATTAAGTCTACCAGGACTAATTTGTCCTGGCGCCCATAAGTGTTCTTCAATAGCAATACTCTTATTTACTTTTTTTCCATTGAAGATAGGATTGTCGCTAACAAGGGCAGTTTGTGTTATCTAAAAAATTCTCAGAGCTCTAAGTATTGCTGTATTTATGCGTATGGTGAATCTACATACATGAAAAATATAAGCCATATTTTATGTAGTTGTTGAGGATGAGGAAGAATGCGTAATTTTTTCATATCACAATAAAACTTCAATATTCAAATCTTCATGAAAAGTCAACTGCTTCTTCTACACTTTCAACTCTGAGCTCACACACCTACGACACCAAAGGCCAGGATCTCAGGGAATGGAGATGCTGTACAAATCAACGGTTGAAGGAGTATATGCTGCTTGTCAGTGTTTTGTTTGGCTAAACGCATGACAGACACGCTGGGTTTTTCAGAGGAGGGCAGGATGTGATTAATAGGTCAGCTTGTGTACTGGCTTCTGCACAGCTTGTTCCTGTTAAATGAGTCAGATGAGATGACAAAAATATCTTGTTAATGTGGATGGGCGGTACTAGCCTGTAATCATACAAGGACGGCTCTACACACTGCACCAACATCACCAGGAGTCTTTATAACTTACAAAGCGCTGTCTTTTTTATTTCAACATCAGATCCTTACATCTGCCCATGAGGTAGGCAATGAGGGAACTGCGGGTACCTGAGGTTCAAATGAGCGAGAGGTCACCTTTGACACTTCAGTTAGCTATCCAGGACCCCAAACTTGGGTGTTTGGGATCCATGTTTAGTTTACTCTCTCTAGTGATCATTCTGATAAAAAGGAATGAAAAATCAGCCCCTCTGAGCCCAATCCCAACTCTCTGAAAAGTGATTGAAAATTTAAAGTTGTGTTAAAATGAAATGGATTGTTTT
This sequence comes from Sturnira hondurensis, assembly GCF_014824575.4. Lineage (NCBI taxonomy): Eukaryota > Metazoa > Chordata > Mammalia > Chiroptera > Phyllostomidae > Sturnira > Sturnira hondurensis. The sequence continues at coordinate 111,542 of NW_028083443.1, forward strand.
AAATGGAATTATCCAGTATGAAAAAATTTTTAAAAAGGAACACTTCGTCGTCACAGAAATGGTTGTCTAAATCGTTTTCATTGTCTCTACAACCTCTGACGTAGGTGGAGTAGTGATATCTCCCATGTGGACCGATGGACAAAGAGCTCTGCTAATGGGACATTAAAGGGTTTGCTGACCCTGACGTCATTCTGCCCTTCTCACCAATTCAGGACATGGACAGCACCCTGTCCTGCCTTTACCACAGAGCAAATCCCAGAGGGCACATCATGGCTTTCTCTGGAAATTACACAGTAGGACTGTGCTGGGTAGGCTGTACCTCGAAAGTAGATATGCTGCTGTTAAATAACAAGCCAGCTTTGAACTTGCCACTCTATAAAGAGTTCCCCTAACAGAGAAATTCCTTTAACTGGAGCCCGAGCATTCCATTCCACAGTGGGAGATGAAGAGCTGAAGCTAATACTTCTCGCAGTTGATTTTTTCACCGACTTTGAGTTCTGACCTTTTCTAGAAGGTCAGTACCCTTTGGGTATTGGCAGTTTTCCAATGCCACCAGAGATTTGGGTGAAGATTAAATGAAATAATACATAAGGTGACTGACTTGATCACCTATGATTAGCTGTTCCCTAAGTGTTTACAACCTTTTGTCTCCATTCCACTCTCAAATCTCTCTTGCTGCTCCTCTCATGAAAAGCTTCTCTAACCTGTGGCCTACTTGCTGTTACCTAAATTCTATGAACACACCTCACAACCTTGCTCATGGTGGTCCGTCCACCTTAAATAAGCTTCTCCCTGCCCCTCCCTACTTGGAAAATCCAAGTACTGTTTAAGCTTCTCCCATTACAAGGCCCAAACCCCTGACCCCTGACCCTCCTCCACTGTTAACAGCACGAGGGGAACACACTGTGATACAGTCCACTGATACATATACACCTATAAAGAGATTCTGAGCTCAATAAATACTGGCTGGATTAAATTTTTGAGGAAGTATCAAGCCAATGGGGTCACCTGAAGAGAAAACCAAAGAGGATATGGTAGAGAAAACCAGAAAACATATTTGACTTACCCACACTGCTGCCCTCAGCCATGTCCAGGGGCATATTTGGACCTATTTTCACAAATCTCCCGAAAGTCCTTGTTTTCGTTACAGTGAAACAGCAAGGGCAGCTCAGTGAGAAACATGTGCCCTGGTGGTTATCGGTACCTAAGTGGGTTGCCTAGCGCTCTTTACATTTTATGGCTTGCTCAAGAAATAAATTTTCATTGTAAGAAAAAATAGTTCTTGGAGAATTAGTTTGTTATGCTTTGCTTTATTAAATATCTTGGATATTTGTTTGAAAAAGTCAAACAGAAAAACCAACGAGTGAATACTTCTTAGATGAATTCATTTGTGTTAAATTAACTCTGTTCTTCTTTCTGTGTTGTCGTAATTCCTGGATATCAGGGACACAGAATTGGGCAAAAATGGCCTGATAAACAGCCCAGCAGGGTCTGGGGCAACTTAGGATAACATGTTCGTGCGTGGACTTTGGAACTATACCACAGGGTTCAAAAGTTGGCAAAAAAAATTGTAAATTATGCAACCTTGGACCTCTTTGTGCCTCAATTTTCTCATTTGTTAATTGGGATAATGATAGTACCTAATTCATGGACCCCTGTGAGAAGGAAGGGAATATAAGCCTGGTATATCACAGGTACAATGTAACTATTTGTGGTTGTTATCTGGTAACTGGAAGAAACAACTTAAATCAGGGCTGTCCTAGGTAATTCAGTACCTGTGATCACTGCATTAGTTATCTACTGTGAGGTAACAAATTACCCAGAACCTAGGGGCTTAAAACAACCACCATTTTTTAAAAAGTTTTGTTTGTCTAGGTCCTGAGGTTGGCTGGACTCAGCCAGGTAGCTCTTGTCCAGGGTCTCTGTGTAGGCCCGTCAAGCAGTAACTGGGCTGGAGCTGACTCAAGGGCTTCCTCACTCACAGGCTAGGTGGAAAATGCTGAGTCAGCTAGAGCTTCCGTTGGGATTGAACAGGTGGCCTTTCCACGTGGTCCGTTCCAAGAATAGGGGACACTGGGAACTGGAAAGTTATCTCAATAAGTGTCGTGATGCTAAGACACAGGTGATTACAGCTCTGCTACTAGGTACTTGGGTGACCTTAGATAAGCCAGAAGTCTGGGCCTATGCTTTCTTCCCTATCCAGTCATGATGATATTATCTGCTACCATTGCTTGGAGTGTGAGTGGTAGAATGAAAAGCAAGTAAAATGAAAACACACCGGAAACTTTAAGTCTTTAGCTGAGGTCGTAGATGTGCTTTAAGAATTTTAACTGAAAACAAGAGGTAGATGAAGCAAGTATGAAAAATCTTGATTATCCAGATGGTAGGTGTATATGTATAAAGATTAATTGTAGTTTCTGTTTTTTTGTGCATGCTAGGCAGTTTGCATAATAAACTTGAATTACTTCATTTAGATAGGGAATAAATGCTGTCGTTAGAAGGGGAACCTACATGCCTACAAGTGCCAGGATTTGGCCTTTCATTTGTTATTGTTTGGGGATGACATCACAGTTGTCCTCTTTCAGTCTGTTCTAAATCAGTTTAAAGTGTCTAAATTGAAATTTTAAATATTCAGGTGTCTAAAATTTATATTATTTTTAGTTTTAAACCAGTAGGTGCTAGCCTACATTGAGAATTCAGGATCTCATAAAATGTAAATATAAAACTAACTTGCACAGGAGTGAGATTCGCAGACGCCCGGAGCGGCGGATCTGATGGGGGATGAGGAGGGCTGTGCTGCGGGGTTTCCACAGCTGCTATAATAACACTTCATTTCCAATAACTGGCTGCAGACAGCATGCCTGGTCCCTGGTCACCTCAGAAAACTGAAAATGTAGGATTAATTCAGTGACAGTTTCTCCAAGGATAACATCATTAAAAACCAGGATGTGGTCCCAATTCCGCTTTCACACAATCCCCGTCACCCCTAGAGTTTTCATCAGCCCACTCACCCATTAAATCTTGAGAGTCAATAGGCCACTTGGAACTAGTTTAGTTACATAGTAACCATTGTGAAAGCAAGTGTTCTCCTCCCAGCACTTTCCCGTTTCTTCTAAATGAATTCCTAAGGGGAGGGAAACAAAGATCTGTAAGTAGGATGGAAGTGGGGCGTTTTTAAAACCATTCCATAGCCTGAGAAAACCAATTCCAATAATCCCTTGGAGTATTTACGTATTTTTCTCACTATAAGACGTATTTAAGACGTACTTTTACCTCCCCCCCAAATTTGGGGGAAATGCAGCAGCGACCCTGCCCCTGCCTCCTGTGACCCTGCTCCACCACCACGCCCCCCACCACCACAGCAAGCTAGGTAAACTATATTTGGACTATAAGACATACCCCTTTCCTCCCAAATTTAGGGGGGGAGTGAATCTTACAGCCCGAAAAATACGGTAGTTGCAAGTAAGCATTTATTGAAAAGCAAAGGGTAGAATTCTATATGTATTTCTCTCCTGATCAAATCTACCTTTCTAGAACACAGAGTAATTCGTGTAGCTCCTCTGAAAATACAAAGAATATGCATGTGGTTCAATTCTTTTACTGTTTGGTCTCTATCGCAGTGAACGTCTTTTGCCTGCCATTTCAAGACATTAAGTAATGGGTACCTCATGTAAGAATAACATCAGTGGCTACAATAGAAATACAGAGTGTTGAGTTTTAAAAGTAGCATACATTAATAATGAGCTTCTGCTTGATAATATGATTAGAAAATTCTCAAATCCAAAAACGGTATTTTTTCCAATTGTTCCTCAAGTCTATTCTCGGGCATTTGGCTAAGGTCATGCTGTCCCATCATGACTCAAGAGAGCTAACCCTCACAGCCACTGGCTGCTCCTGGGCTGGTCACCCTCACACTAAACAGGCCACAATCGCATTCTCCTTGTAACTAGAAATGCCATTAGCATTTTAACAGAACAAATATAATGTAGAAGTATTGCTGTGTTTAGGTTGTAAATTATCCATCAAAACTCTGATAAAAATTCTGAGAAAGAGGTTTGGGAAATGATTAACTGGTTTCTATTAAACTGTTTCTCTTAAAAATATGTAGCTTTGATATATTTAGAAATCTGCATTTTTCCAACGTTTTTATTTTCCAATGAAATCTAAAACTATCCACCTCCACAAGAGGAAAAAGCGTTCCGAACTCCACGTACAGAGACAAGAAGAGAAGGTGGTGGTTGTGGGTGTTTACTTCCTTGAGTTCACTAGAAGGGACGAGGAAGGCACGGTGGAACCGAAGGCCTTCCTTAGGGGGGCTTGGCAAGAACACTGCACTGTTAGCTGAGAATCGTCTTTAAAAGCCCAGAGCCAATATCAGACACTCAAGATAAAATTAAACAAAGTATATTGTGTTGCCCTTTATCCTATAAAGTGTGCTAAGCATCTGACATGTTCCAGACACTCTACTAGGCTCTGTTACTCCAAATGGAACCTCACGACACAGTGTGAATGGCATTACTAGCTCCATGTTACAAGAGGTGCAGAAATTCCTTCATCGTTAGTGAAGAGACTTGCCCCAAATCATACAGTAATGGTTCGATGCCTCCTATTATGAAAGCCCGTGTTGTTTTCTCTCTCTCAGAACTGACTGACCGTGAAACAATCCAATAGCTCTAGGATTGACACAAACAGGACTGTATATTCCAAAAGTGGAAAAAATAGGTGTAGTAAATATATCAGGGGTTCGTATCACAAATAAAGAATTCCTGCAAATCAATGTGACAAAGAATAAAGAATCCAATCGGCACTTGGCTAGTATAAATTGTACCGCTATGAACACTGGGGTGCATAGGAACCCTTTGAGTTAGCGTTTCAGGTGGTGGGAAAATGGAGACGACTGTCTTTGAACATTAATTAAAAAATGATAAAACAACAACAATCCAATCAACAACAATCCAATCAAAGAATGGATGAAAGGTTTGGACAGACACTTTGCCAACCGTGATGTCGAAGTGGCGAATAAGCCTATGTAGAAGCAGTCATCATGAAAATGCAAATTGAAACTACAATGGCAGGCCATCCTGCGTAATGACAGGAAAGACCACTTGTGGGTGAGGGTGCCCAGCAGAGCACGGCGTTCCTGGTGGGGGCCCCACTGCACGGGCCCAGCCGGAAGCCATCTGGTGGTGACTGCCAACATTCCCGTGTGTGTGCCCTGTGATCCAGCAGTTCTGCCTGTGGGCACAGAGCCAAGAGAAATGTGGACATATATGTACTGACAGATGTGTTCACGTACATGCATAGCAGTGTTATTTGTAATATCTATGCATGTATTAATTAGAACAGTTCCTTAATTGATTTATCCTGAATAATTGATTTGCCCCCAATTTATTCTCAAATACTATAAAATTCACTTCTCTAAAATGTTGATTTATTCTGCCTAAGCTTCATGCATGTGTATATATACTACAAACATATGCATGCATATTGATATATATATACACACACACACACATATGTAACTGAATATATATATGTATACACACAACTCTTTCATGAGAAGAAAAATGTATTTTAATTTGGGGCAAAATAATTCACAAAGTAACATTTTATATAATAAAGATATTTTAAAAAAATAAAGTACAGTTAGCTAAAGAAAATATATGTATTACCCGTAGACACAGACAACAGTGTGGTGATGGCCAGAGAGAAGAGGGGAAGGAGGCTGGAGGGGAAGGAGGCAAAGGGCTGAAAACTGGGACATTTTTAATAGCGTCAACAATAAAAGTAAAGAGAAAAATGTGCAGTACTTTTAAATAAGGTGCTACTGACTTAATAACTTGTCAATAAAGAAGCAATTATTTCAGATGGGAATTTTTCTAGTTAACAGATAGGCTGAAAAATATTTTTAGAAATTCTTTTCCTTGTCAGTTTCACTAAGTGACAGAAGAAAATGTTTTCTGTAATTTCTCTTCAATAAAATGAAAAGAACAGTTTGACTATTTACTTTGTAATCTCGAGACAGTGCATAGAGCCTGCATTCATTATACTGGGATAATGTGGCCCCAGACAAAACGCTTGCTATTTGCTGGTTAGAGCTTTTTTCATAATTGCGTACGTGGATTCATTGACCTAAATCCTCATTACCTCACAGTCGGTTCATTGTAGCTTGATTGGAGTGTCAGTAAAGGTGGTTCACAGTTCTGAATACTGAATAAATATCAAAACACATTACCCTTCTATCCCAACGAACATCCAACATAAACATTTTAATGCTACTTTCAAGGAACCAAAAGTCTGCAATCTGAAATTATAATTCCTAATTGCTATCTCTAGTCTGGGTCTGTGGTGTAGTGTATCAGAAAGAGTCCTGATCTAATAGTCAAAAACCAGATTTCTAATATCGGCTATCACTGAGACAAATTTCTCTCTCTAAGCTGTGGTTTCTTCACCTGTAAACAAAGGACACGGAGGATTCCAGATCTCCTGAGACAGTACAATTCTGTCTTGTCCACTCAGCATTAGTCAGACAAGGATCAGTTCCTGATTCCCGTGAGTCTGTGAGCTAGGTGGGCGCAGAGACTCAGACACTTCTACCCACTTAACTCCGTGCCGTCAAACCCAGCAATGCTGTGACTTACAGTGGCCAACCAGGTAACTACTCACCTGGTGACTTCTGCTCACCACATGAGTTTGCCCTTAGTTTTTCTTGTCCCCAAGCTGGTTTATGCAAGTGTTATACATAATTCCAATTATATAATTGAATTAAATAGTATATAAGCAGATAACATGAGTGTACAAAGAAAAATTGTTTCTGTGACTAAGTAGAATAATCTGGGGTGAATTAGTGAGTCTCGGTGAAAATTGCTTTGGAATTAGGTATGGCAACACAACTGTAAATTGCCTTTAAAATTTAAAAGCATTCTGCATTCAGACTTGAACCTGTCCTTAGGTTTCTACTACATTTAAAGAGCAGTGAAACTTGAACTTGTAGATGATGCATGAGGATATGGTTAATGCATAAAAATGGTAGAACTTGGCTAAGCAGAACTGTAATAAAAGAAAAAGGCATTTTTCCAACATCAAAAGAGGGGCAGAAAAAATGGCATTATCTGTATTAAGTTAAAATTAAGACTCAAGGTGTGTGTTATATGTCGGGTTCTCTGGAAATGGACTCTGAGACAGGTTTTGATGTAAGAGGTTTATTTGAATTTGCTCCCCGGTGCAATACCTTTAAAGCAGCGAGGGGAGAATAAGACGTGCAGAGGGAGGGGTAGGAATGCATGTGATGCAGTTGCACCGGACGTGCTGGAGAAGTCCCCACTGGCAGGGCAGGAGGCGGGCCTGTACCCTCCCCTCTCCTCTGCATCCAACAGTTACTGGATAGGGACTGTCCCCTGGGGAAGAGATATGGCCTGGGCAAGGCAGCTTCAGCTCCCCTGCTATAAGGACAGATGCCAGAGCAGTGGGGGTGGTGGTGGGGTGGGACTCAGCTGTGAGCCAGCAGCAGTCAACACTTCCTGAAGATAGGAAAATGAAAACTTTCATTTAATGTACTCCCAAAGAGGGCATACCTTAATATACAACAAAAAAGCCCTCTGAAATAGCTTAGATATGATTAAAATGGACTCAATGAATTGTACTATGAGAAACTTAAATTGAATGTCTCCAAACATTCCTGAGCATTCTTTAATGGGGGGGGGGGGCAACTCTAACTTCTTTTAATCCCTTCTAATATTCTGTGTGAATCAGTGGATTTTAATCAGGGGCAACTGTGCCCCCAGCCAGGAAGCGTTTGGTGATGTCTAGGGATGCTTACAGTGGGGGAGTACAGCAGTCACCTAGTAGGCAGGGGCCAGGATGCAGGTAAACACCCTGCAGTGCCCATGACAGCACCCACAACAACACGGCCCCAGTGTCGTAGTTGAGAAATTCTGGTCCACATCAATGCTTTGGTTCGTAGTTGCAGGTAGCAAATGTATGTCTTAGAGGTCCTTGTTATTTCAGCCGGTGGGTTGCAAGGTCATGCTTTCTCTCTCCTGTTCTGACCATTTGATACAATTGCGTTCAAAAAGATTCTGGGCCAAGGGTTAGGGATGTGGCAGAAGCCAGCTCTTGGCTCACCAAACCTTCCCCTCTCTTTTCTTGGGCATGGAGCTAGACTGCATTTCCCAGGCTCTGCAGGTTGGGGTGGCAGAGGGACCCTTGCAGCCAATTCAACAATCAAAAGTGATGTGCGCCACTTCCACATTGACCATGGAGACCTCCCGTGGGCCATCCTCTGTTCTCCTTTTTCATCCTTCAGCTGGAAGACAAGGATCCCAAGACTCATGAGTTGAACTTTCTAAACACGGTATGGGGCACCTCAAGGAACCATAGCAAATTCACAGGGTTTTCTTAGGACGCTATACATTTTCAAGGAAAAAATAGCATTATCAGTCAAATGCTGCACAAACTACTAGTTCCAGGCAATGGACAGTTTCAACATTAGATCACACTACATGTCTTTCCAGAATGTTTTATCTTTGTGGTTTTTGTAAGAAAATGGAAGTGCTGTGTTCAAGTCCATATGGACCAGGGAATGAAGGTGAGTATTGTCCAATCTGATCTTGGGACTTAACCTGAGTAATGCCCAATGAGCAAACATAGTTCAACGGGTACATAATTGTGGTACTAAGAATATTTTTTTCAATTTACGTGCACATTTTTTTTCAAGCAGCTGCAAGATGGCTGGTAAATAAACATCTGTTGAGTTGTTGAGGCTAATTACTGAACAGAACTGCTATGTTCCTTTCGGTTTAAGAGCACTGTGAAAAATTACTGGGACAACGAGGGTGCCATGAACTAAGAAAGTTTGGCAGGAGACAGAAGGAACCTGCCTAAAACCTGTATTGTTTCAGAACTGATGTTATAGCAGTGAATGCGATCCTAACCAAAACGAATGAGTTCAATTCATGCAATAAGTTGAAGTTCTGTTCACACGTAGTCCTTGAGTTGAACCTGTGATTGACTCTTCTATGCCAGATATGATGCTGGGTACTTAGAGCAGGGTCACTGGCTTCAGCAAAGGAAGCCCAAGGGTCTTTTGCCGTCTTACTTAACCCGTCCTCTGAACTCGCACTGTATCACACGGAACCCTCTTGCATGAAGGTTCCTTCCTCCTAGTAGGATGTTTTCCCAACTTCCCTCATGACAGAAAATCACCCACAGTATGTGTCAAGACAAAAGCCTTTTCAGCTTGTCTCTGAGAGTATTCACTTCAGCAGGCCTAGGATGGGACCCAGGTGTTTTTTTGTTTTGTTTTGTTTTTTTATAAATATCTAACTTTATTGGCTTTTTAAAAAAATTTAATTATTTTTCAAGTCCAGTTTTCTGTCTATTACTCCCAGCCCAGCCCATCCCCCGTGCTCTCCCCTCCCATTTCCACCCTTCTCAGTTGTCGTCCATGTGTCCTTTATATATGTTCCTCTAAATCCCTCCCCTATTTCCCCTGAAATTCCCTCCCCTCTTCCCTCTGGTCACTGTCAGCCTGTTCTCTATTTCAGTGTCTTTGGTTATATTTTGCTTGCTTGCTTGTTTTGTTGTTTAGCTTCCTGTTAAAGGTGAGATCATATGGTATTTGTCCTTCACCGCCTGGCTTATTTCACTCAGCATAAGGCTTTCCAGTTCCATCCATATTGTTGCAAAAGGGAGGAGCTCCTTCTTTCTTTCTGCTGCATAGAATTCCATTGTGTTTATGTACCATAGTTTTTTTGATCCATGCATTTACTGGCAGGTGTTTTTAACAAGTACCCCAAGGGACTCATCTCCAGAGCAGTTTGAGGAACCCTCGTTCTCTTGTCCAACCTAGAGTGCGCTCTGCCCCTGCAGTCACCTACACCGCAGTAAAATGGCATGCCCATTTATCCCAATGCATGAGCCGAAGTCTTAGTTCTTAATCCTGCCTTTTCTCTCAGCCCCTGCATCCAGTTCATTACCTGTCATGGATGTGAGGCCGTTGTCAAAGTATGGCTCAGGTGAAATCTACCTCTCTCGCTCTCCTTTGCTAACACCACTGTCATCCTCCAGCCAAAATGTCTGCAACTCTTAAAAGTGTTTCTGCCTCTCCTCTTCCTCATTTTCACGATATTCCATACTCAGTGGCCAGGCAGGTTCTTAAAACCCAAATAAGATTTTGTCAGGATTATATCATATTTCCAATTAGATCTGTTGAGGGATTATTCTTAGGATGACATCTGAACTTTTTTCCCTATGGCTTGCAGATCTGTTAGGTTTGGGCTGTAACTGCCTCACCAGCTTCACCAAAGGCCTTTCTTTTACTCGCCCATTAGCTCATCCACACAGGTTTTCTTCAAGGTCTGCAAACAGCAGGCGCTTGCCTGCTTCATGAGTCTTTTTCCTCCGTCCATTCCTTGTACCACAAGGTCCTGCTTATCTTTCAGCCCTCAACTTATATTTCACTTCCTTGAAGAGGAATTCTTTGATCACCTTATAAAAAGCAGATATTCCCTTCTTATCTCAACCTCAACCCATTGTTCTGGTCTTTCATATCACTTACCACAGCTATAAATATCTTGTTAGTTGATTTAGTCTTGCGTGAATTCATTGGCTGTAGCTTTTCAACCAAAATGGGAGCTTCATAGATGTAAGGTGTATGAGTATAATGTAGCACACAGAACTCAGTAAATATCTGCTGGTTGAGCAAATAAGTAACTAAATAAAAGCTGTAATTAGCAGACCTTCAAACTGCCCTTAATTTTGTGCAAAGTGGAATCTCTTTTCAGATTCCTTCAGGAAAACGTAACTTTTGGAATTTCATCACAGACACGCAGCAGAAAAAAAGTGCAAATATACCAAATCGCCAAAGCAATTTGGAGAAATCAGAATAAGGGGGAGGTGGACAAGGAGAAAAAGGACTCCAGGAAAACTCTGGTTCGTTACACCAACTTGCAAGACAAGCTGTGTTCCACTCTTAGATTCTGATTACCACCATGTACGAAGAGTCTGCTTCATAGCGTCAGGTCTGCAGGCCTATTTGGTAACAGCTGAGTTAAAACACACAAACAGTAAATTAACATGTAGACAGCTCAGGCAAAATCAGAAAATTGATAGACTTTAAAAAGTATTGCTATTCTCTCTCTTTCTCTGGTTTTTGGAAGAAACGCCATAAAAGAAAAGCTTTTTTGCTTCTATTAGGGTTATCCAGAGAAAGAAAACCAATTGGATATATAGAGATATATGTCAGTGTATCTGTTACAGGAATTTACTCACACTACTTTGGAGACTGAGAAGTCCCACGACCTGCCCTATTCCAGCTGAGAACCAAGAAAGATGGCTGTGTGATTCAGTCTCAGTCAGAAAGATGGAGAATTGGGGTTGGGAGTCTGAGCCTGGAAGCCTGAGAACCTGGAATACCGATGTCTGAGGCAGCAGAAGGTGGATGTCTTACCTCAAGCATAATGAGTACCTTTGCCCTCAGCAGTTTGAATGATGCCCCCAGCACTGGGCAGGGTGGTATTTTTCACTCAGGGAGCACTGATTCAGGGAGCACCCCCCAGAAACACCTAGAAATAATGTTCATCAGCTATTTGAGCATGCCTTAACCCCATTAAGTTGACCCATGAAATTAACCATCACAGTGTTCCTATCCATGTATCAAAAATTTATAGTGAGTTGTTTCATCCGGCATCTTGAAAAACCATTTCTCCTCTTAGGTGCCATCTTATAATTGGACATCACTCTCAGGAGTTTGCAGACATGATCTCTGTTCTCAGACTCTGTTCTTGATGTTTCTGCATATATATATCATAGTTGGCCTTCTCGTGTCCATCAGAGATTTTTTAGCTGCTGCTTAAGTACACTGTCATAAGACTTCTTGTTAAATTTTTGTGGCTTTGTCTTCTTTTTGCTTCTTAAAATTAAATTGTTTAGTACCACTTTATATCCAACCTGTCAGCTGGAGTGAATTACTTTTAAGGAGCTCTTGGACTTTTTGCAATGCTCAGACTATGCAGGGAGCACTTGTATTTCACACATTTAAGGGGTTCTGTTCAAGATGATGCATTACATCCTTTCATCGTCAAAGGAAAATTGGGAAATCCCTTCATTTCCATACCTTCACCCTGTTTTCTCTTTCTGTGTTAAGGAAGAATTTTGAAATGTTACTGTCACCACAGTTGTGGTGGATGGCTATTTTATTTCCAGATTCCTTCCTTGACACAAATAAATGTGCAGTAGCTCCTTGAAATGATTCCGTTTATTTGCAGTTCATTGTCAAGTGTTCAATCCTTTCTAACCCGACACCTCTGGGACATAGATTATTGCTCCCGCTATATTTACTTTCCGAAATGAGATTAAGGATGAGTTACTGATCTGCACTATCGAATACAATACCTTCATCTGCTGGAACTTCCTTCACCTTAACTGACAAAGGAGTTGGGTTTTCACTGGCAAATAAGTGGTCTTTCAATGACACTAGCTGCAGTTTACTATTGACATTCAAAAAGGGCTCATTCTAATAGCTTTCACAACTTCCAAGTATTGGCAATTTAATTCATTTTATTGAGTGTGCACTTGAGAAAAAGAAATAGATGTTGGTCAACCAATTAGGCTTACTCACTAACTACTGTATTTTGCCGTGTATAATGCGCACCCACATTTTTGACCCAAACTTTCAGGGGAAAAAACTTCTGTTTTTAATTTTTAGTTCAATTTTTTATTTATTTATAGTTAGAAACAAAACCAATTATATTCCAGGGTATTACTTTGCATATAGATATTATTCTTGCTTTCTAGAAGTACACTTCTAACACATAAGCATAAATAAATGAATTAAAAACATTTATATAAATATGGAATTAGTACTACCCATGTATAATGGGTATCCTTATTTTTCCCTAAAAAATTTGGACAAAAAATTTTGACCCAGCAATTCCACTGCTAGGATTATATCCTAAGAACCCTGAAACACCAATCCAAAAGAACCTATGCACCTCAATGTTTATAGCAGCACAATTTATAATAGCCAAGAGTTGGAAGCAACCTAGGTGCCCATCAGTAAATGAATTGATCCAAAAACTGTGTTACATATACACAATGGAATTCTATGCAGCAGAAAGAAAGAAGGAGCTCCTACCTTTTGCAGCATCATGGATGAACTGGAAAGCATTATGCTGAGTGAAATAAGCCAGGTGGTGAAAGACAACTATCATATGATCTCACCTTTAACAGGAAGCTAAACAACAAAACAAACAAGCAAGCAAAATGTAACCAAAGACACTTAAAAAGAGAACAGGCTGACAGGGACCAGAGGGGAGAGGGGAGGGAATTTCAGGGGAAAAGGGGAAGGATTTAGAGGAACTAATATAAAGGACACATGGACAACAACTAAGGGGGGAGGGGTGGAAATGGGAGGTGGGGGTTGGGATGGGAGTAAAAGACAGAAAACTGTACTTGAACAACAATTTTTAAAAATTTCAGCAAAAAAAAAATGTGCATTATTTCCCAGCAAAATACAGTAGTTAGATTTTCTCCCCCATACTTGTCCTCTAAAACCTGCAAATCACAAAATTGTGGGAAATGGTTACCCTTATTTATATCACATATGCCACAGTAAAATATTTAAAATATATGGTGACTTTTTTGACGATATCAAAATTCTTATCTTTTTTGTATACTCTTTGCAACAACAATTTCAAAGAAGTCAATGAATTTCTAAATTATTTTGCTACAACAATGTTTATTCCCACTTACAACAATGAAATATCAGTAACATCAAAGGAATTTGGCTAAATAAATTACAATACATCCATGGGACAGAGTACTGTGCAGTCATTAAAAAGATGCTGTAGAATAACGTGTAGTGCAATGAAAAAAATATTAACATACTGACTTACTCAGCAAATGTTTTTTGAAAACTTAGTTTGCCCCAAACACCATGCTGGGAGCTGGAACCTCAATAGTAAGAAGACAAACAGCCCTTAACTTTTGATCAGGAAAAAATATAATGCAAAAACAAAAAAGGGGGTTATAAGTTTGGCAAAATCCAGTTTTTTTTCTTATTTTAGACATACACAAACATAAAAACACTGGTGGACATACTGCTTGTTCTGGTGAACATTTTGCTTGTTCTATGGCAATAGACCTGCAAAAACCCTTTTCTTTTGTTGTGTTTGCTAAAATAGTGATGCTTTATTTTTACTAAAAAGAAACCACTTTTAAACATGATTTTCAGTAAGCAAAATGTCCCAAGACTGTATATCCTCGCCACCAGTACCACTTGAGAATAACGAAACTGTAAATGTTAAATAGACGCCAAGATACCCACAAAATTGGAGGCATATAATGTGATTAAAAATAAGTTTCCATCCCCCTTTAGCCAGTCAACCACTTTCTTTGGATGCTTGTGTGAAAGCATCATGGCAAACGCTATAGTTTATGGGCTACTGTACATTCTGTAAAATGTTTTGAATATGAGGCAAAAAATTGTGAGATATTACAGGACCATAACTTAAGCTGAAAGGCATATGCAAACAACAGTATTAATTATTATCTTCTAATTATGAATACAATTGCTCTCCATAAAATATTTGGCCACTAACTGTTGTGACTTCAGGGTGAATTGATTTTCACCTTCACTCCACCTTGATATTATTAAGATCCATTAAATTATCTTGTTAACTATGCCTTTTCATTTACTATGAGGACTGTGAGGTATTTTTTTTCTCCTTTAGTAAATGCAAGGTGAATTCAAATAAATTTGAATTAATTATTGAATAAAATAATGTAAATTGAAGAGCTTGAATGTTTAGTAAAACCTACGGGAGGTTATATTCATTGCGTTGCATAACATTTGGTATAATGAAGACCAGACTTTCTCTCCGGTGCTGACTCTGTGTTAAATGCTTTAATCATTGAGAGCATGAGTGCTTTCCTTCCTTATTACTGCAGCACCAGGGAGGTCTAAGGTTCTGCTTCTTCGACAATCAGCGATAAGAGAAGCCTGTGTTTGGAAGTGATTTGTATTCAGATGTTTCCCAAACTCCCTATATGCAAGTTTTGATTGTTCTCTTGTCTGTGCATTAGAAGCTTCTTCTATCTGACAATTTAAATGAGGTCAAAACTGTTTGAACTACATCGACTGACTATTAGGTTTTAAAATATTAGCATTTGATGTGTGTGATGGGATGTGGCAAGGAGATTGGGGAAAATAAGCTTAGGCTGTGGTTTGATATTTGCCTTTTTATATTATTATTTTTGTGTGGCCCTAGAAGGATTTATGGAGTTTTCCTTTTAGTTGAGATTATTGTTGGGGGCTTTCTTGGTTCTTCCTAAATTTTTTAAAAAATTCACTCTAGTTTTGGAGGCACCGTAACTTACGGTCACATTGAGTTTGGTTTCAATCCTGCATCTATGATCTTGGGCAAATTATTCAATCTGAGGCTTCATGTTTGTGTCCACAGCTCCTAGAATAGATCTTGACATAGAGTTGGCATCAACAATAATTAGACACTTAAAAAACTTTTACTTTGAGCCAGGCCTTAAAATATATCAAAGAGCTTAAAATATATAAACTTGTTTAATCTTGTAAGGAAGATAAGGAAGATACTATACTACTTTCTATAAGGAAGATACTATTACTGTATCCATTTTTAGGATGAGAAAACTGAACTAGAAGGAAAAAAGGTGGGGAGGGAGGAGAAACAGAAGAGAGAGGAAGATTTCAGAACTCGGCAGGTGGCCTCTTTGAACAAATTCCTTCTATGACCATATTTGAGCGCATGTGTGAAACCCAAACAGGCACCACACAAAATAGTTCCCACTGCTTCAGCTTTACCTGGTACAGAAACAATGAATGGCTCTGTATGACTCAGAGCGTATATCCCAGATGCCTTATTAGTCACTGTTCAGGTTTTAAATGTCACCAAAACTCAACGGCTTCTCTGGGAGTATAGGCACAGCTGTGCCATTCTGTTTCTATGATTTTTGAGGTTATTTATATGATGAGCCATGCAATCACTCTGTAGGTAAAGTTTCAACAAAGCTGTCTGAATGTCATTTCAAAACAATACCAAAGTTGGCATTCATAAAGACACAAAGGGGCAGCGTTCCAGAAACAACAAGAAAATGGGTACTGGAGGCAAGAGCAGGGACAACCAAGAGGCGGAATCCAGCCAGGAGAACAGAATTAGGTCAGCAGGCTGGACCAGAGAGTTTGCAGAGTGGCCATGGTTCCTCCATCACAGAGCTGCTGTCCAGAGTCAGATCTGCTGTGCCCGAGAGTCTTGGAGAAGCTGGAAGGCAAAGTGGGAGACTGGGCACGAGGTTAGGCAAGAACTCAGCTACTAAATTTAGGATACAAGATCAGGCCATTTGATCTTGATCATTAAAACTAAGGAACAAGGAGGGGCTCCTTACAAGTCCCAGAATCCAGTAGAAGGCTGGATTTTCCACTTGTGTCTTTGGTTTTGGTCATCTTACCTTACACCTAATTGCCTTTCAGTTGATTCTCATGGTTTTCCAGTTAACATACGGCATCCTTGGAGATGG
Organism: Sturnira hondurensis; assembly: GCF_014824575.4. NCBI lineage: Eukaryota > Metazoa > Chordata > Mammalia > Chiroptera > Phyllostomidae > Sturnira > Sturnira hondurensis. The sequence continues at coordinate 128,090 of NW_028083443.1, forward strand.
TGATCGTGCAGTGTCCATTTGCCCCAGCATTACAGCCTCCTATTCTCATCTTCCCTGCATTGGGTAGGACTCTGAGAACTCTGCAGGCCCGCCTTTCCTCATGCAAATCTCTTGAGCGCAGACATGTTCTGGAGCTAAGAAGTTTTCAAATTTGAAAAAGATGATAATGTCATTTTTCATGGTGAGGTACAAGGCTGCACTCCTTAGCCAAACATGAATATTTCTTTAACAAACAAAAAAAATGAATGTTCTAGGGATGAATAAAGACTGTGCAGTTCAGGGCCACTTTAGCTCAGTTTTACACACACACATACACACTTCTGGTTTTCAGAGCTTTAGGTTTTCACAATTGTAGATAAGGGATTGTGAACATGAAGTAAGAAATAGTGGCTATAGTGGGAATTTAAAAAAATACATTGGGGTGACCTTGGTCGATAACATCACATGAGTTTCAGGTGTACACTTCTGTGATGCATCACTTGTATGCTCACGACCCGAAGTCTATTCTGCCTCTGTCAACATGTACTTGACCCCTATTACCACTTTCAAGCTCCGCCCACCCCCCTTCCCCTCTGGTAGCCACTCTCCTGTTGAATGTGTTTCCCAGTTTGTTCGTTGCTTTGTTTTATATTCCACGTATGAATAACATAATATGGTTCTTGTCTGACTTATTTTGCCTAGCATGATATTGTCAAGGTTCACCCATGTGGTTGCAGATGGCAGTATTTCATCCTTTTTATGGCTGAGTGGTATTTTATTATAAATATGCACCACATCTTGTGTGTTTAATTATCAGCTGAAGGACACTGAAGTTGTTTCCATGGCTACACCACCATGAATAATGCTGCAGTGAATACAGTGGTACATGTATCTTTTCAAAAAAGTGTCTTCCATTTTTTTGGGTAGGTACCCAGCAGAATGGTTGCTGGGTCACGTGGTCGTTCTATTCTTAACTTTATGAGGAATTTCCGTGCTGTGTTCATCGTGGCTGTACCGATTTCTGGTCCCACGAGCAGCATGCGAGGGTTCCGTTTCCTGCACAGTCTGTCCCACCCTTGTTATTTCTTGTCTTATTGACGAAATCCATTCTAAGTGGTGTGGGTGGTATCTCACGGTGATTTTGGTTTCCATTTCCCTGATAGCTAGTGAGGTTGCCCATCCTTTCATACATCTGTTGGCCACCAATATGCCTTCTGGGGAAAAGTCTCTGTTCAGGTCCTCTATCCATTTTTAATTGTATTTTTTTATTGTTGAGTTGCACAAGTTCTTTATATATTTTGGGTATTAGCCCTTTAGCAGAGGTATTATTTGTAAATATCTTTTACTACGTTGCTTGTCTTTTGGTTGTGTTGTGCAGAAAGTGTATAGTTTGATACAGTCCCATTCATTTATTTTTGCTTATACGTCCCTTGCCTTTGGGGTCAATTTCACAAAAGCCTTTTTGAGACAAAGGTCCATAACTTTAGCACCTATGTTCTCTTCCATGTATTTTATTGTCTCAGGTTTTTGTACTTATGTATTTAATCCATGTTGAGTAAATTTCTGTGTATGGTTTCAAATAGCACTCTAGTTTCATTCTTTTGCATGTAGCTTTCCAGTTTTCCCAGCACCATGTACCAAAGCGGCTTTTCTTTCTCCGCTGTATCTTTTGGCTCCTCTGTCAAAAATCATTTATTTCTGGGACCTCAGTTCTGTTTCATTAGTCTGTATGTCTTTTTTTCTGCTGGTACCATACTGTTTTGATTATTGTCATGTAGTATAATTTGAAATCAGGCAGTGGGATACTGCCAACTTTATTTTTTTCTCAGGATTGCTTTGGCTTTCATGGTGTTTTATGTTTCAGTAATTTTTTATTCTATTTGAAAAATTGGGATTTTGATGGAGATTGCATTCAATCTGTGTACTGCTTTAGGTAGTGATGACCACTTTAACTACACTGATTCTTTAATCCACAAACACAGAATATTTTTCAGCGTCTTTATTTCCTTCTCAATTACTTTCAATAACATGTATAGATTTTCACTTCCTTTGTTAATTTTATTCCTAGGTATTTTCTCCTTTTTGTTGCAACTGCAATTTTTTTTTGACATTTCATTGTTAGTATATAGGAATGCAACAGATTTTTGTATACTGATTTTGTATTTTGTATTGTTTCTAATAGTCTTTTAGTGGAGAGATATATAAAACTCTGTTACTGTATTTGAGATTTCTCTTATTTCTTGCGGTAGGCCTGAAATGGTATATATACTACCTCGAAGTAGTGTTTTCACTGCATCCCCCAGATTTTGAAACATTGTAGCATCATTTTTATTTGTTTCTACGTATCTTTCTGCCTCTTCTGTATTTCCTCTCTTACCCAGTAGTTGTTCCGCAGCATGTTGTTCAATGTCCACATATTTGTGGGTTTTCCAGCATTCTCTCTGATTGACAGCTTCAAACTATTCTGGTCAGAGAATGTGCTTGGTATGATTTCAGTCTTCTTAAATTTGTTGAAACTAGTTTTGTGCCCCAATATTTGGTCTATTTTTAAGAATGTTCCATGTCCACTAGAGAAGAATGTGTATCTGGTGTTCTGGGTGAAAAGCTCTGTAAATATAGATTACATCCATCTGAGCTAATGTGTCATTAAAGCTGATATTTCCTTATTGATTTTCTGTTCGGACGATCTATCCATTGCTGTCAATAGGGTATTTGAGACATCTACTCTACTTATATTTTTGTCTGTTTCTCCCTTCAGTAGTTGTTTTATATATTTTGGTACTCCAGGTTAGGTTCAAATATATTGGTAAGTATTAGTCTTCTTGATGTACTGTCCTTTTTATCATTATAAAATGTCCGTTTTTGTCTCTTGTTACATTTTATATCTTGAAATCTAATTTTCTCTGATATAAATACAGCTATACCTGCTTTTCTTGGATGCTCTTTAGTTGCAATATCATTTCAATACCCTTCACTTCATGTCTGTTTGTCCTTGAGGCTGAAACATGTCTCCTTCTGAAGGCAGCATGTGGTTGGGTTTTATTTTTTTATCAAATCCACTGCTCTGTGTCTTTATATTGGTGAGTTCAGACCATTGACATTTAGGGTGATTATTGATGTCTGATGACTTCCTTAGCCATTTTACCTTTTGTTTTTTGGTTGCTCTGTGTCTCCATTGTTTCTTTCCCTTGTGTTTCTGTCTATTTGAGTTTGGTGGTATTCTATGATTTTCCCTCTATTACCTCTCTTTTTATGTTGTGATTCTTAGGTTTAGATTTTTGTTTTGTGATTACCATTATGTTTATGCAAAAAATGTTTCATATATACAATAGGCCTTTTCTTTTAATTGTATTTATGTCTACTTACCTGTGCAAATTCAGACCTTCACCCTCTCCCTTTTATGATTTTGTTGTCACAAATTATTTTTATGTTGTACATTCATTTCCAAAAAAAAATACTTTGACCCCTCTAACTTTTCTGTTATAATTAAGTGCTTAACATCTTATTCTGAGCAAGAGTTGCAATTTCCTGCCCCTGGCTGTCTTCTTGTCATCTCCCTCACAGCTTTGTATTCTTTGTCTTTCTGTTCTCTGTAGAAAACCTCCTTTCAGCACTTCTTGTAATGCAGGTCTTGTGGTGGTAAACTCCCTCAGCTTCTGTTTGTCTGGAAAAGTCCTTATTTCTCCTTTGTATCTAGAGGATAATTTCGTTGGACATACTATTCTTGCCTAGTGGCTTCTCTTTCTTTTTATTTATTTATAGAGGGGAAGGGAAGGAGAGAGGGAGAGAAACATCAATGTGTGGTTGCCTCTTATGTGTCCCCTGCTGGGAACTGGCCTGCAACCCAGGCATGTGCCCTGACTGGGAATCGAACTGTGATCCTTTGGTTCGAAGGCCCTCGCTCAATCCACTGAGCTATGCCAGCCAGGGAGTGGCTTCTCTTTCAATTTTTAAATATCTGATTTCAATCTCTCATACTTTGTAGGGTTCCTGCTTAAAAATCCAATGATAATCTAATGGGAGCTTCTTTATAGGTTTCTGTCTTCTATTCCCTGGCTGATTTGAGAATTCTTGTTTTGTCATTAACCTTTTATAGTTTTATTATAAAGTCCTTGGACATGGTGTTCTTGCACTAAGGTATTTAGGCATCCTGTTAGCTCCTTGAATTTCAGGGTCCAGTTCTTTCCTAGGTTTGGGAGGTTCTGGTTGGTTATTTGTTTGGTAGGCTACTGGTTCCCTTCCGCCTGTCCTTCTGACACACTCAATATTCATATATTGCTCTTTCTAATGGAGTCGGATCATTCTCATGGACTTCTGTCCTTGTTTTAAACTTAGCTCTTTCTCTTCTTCCACTTGACTCATTCCAGTATTTCTGTCTTCAAGATCACTAATTCATTCTTTCGTCTGGTCTAATTAATTCTTTACCTCACTTACTGAGTTCTTCAGCTACAATATTTCTGTTTGGTTCTTTTTTATAGTTTCAATCTATTTGATAAAGTGCTTATTCTTGTTTGTTAGTTTTATTTCTAAGCTCATTGAACTGCCTTTTTTATTTTTCTTGTATTTTGTTGAATTTTTTCAGAACTATTATTTTGAAATCACTGTCTTCCATATTTTTAAGTTTATTTTCTGGAGATTTTACATTTCCATATTTTTAAGTTTATTTTCTGGAGATTTTACATTTCCTTTCTGAACTACCTTTTGCCTTAGTTATTCATGGTATTTGATGGATTACTTCTCTGGGTATTTAAAGAAATGAAAAATATTTTTATTTAAAGTACTTTCTTGACTGTTTAATAGAGGGATTTTCATTTGTTTTCCAGTAGGTGGTGCTATAGTGCAAATTTTTGTTTTCCCTTACCTACATTCCTAGGACTGGACATTATTGTGGGGTGGTGTCACCTCAGCTGTGGAAAATGCCCCTTGTTCCCCAAGGAGGTAGGGGCCTTCTTAACAACGCATTTGCCTGGGTTTCAGGGCACATCCAGGGTGGGATGTGGCAGGCAATTGGGTTCCTGGCCTGTGCATTCCCAGTGTCACTTGCCTGGAACCAGAAGCCACCACTCACACTGCCCTGGCTGGGGTGACACAGCTGCCTCTACCAGGCTCTACCTTGGTAGGCCAGGGAAGAGGGAAAACAGGTTGACCCATCTGTGGCACAGTCCCCACTGGCCATTCAGCCTGGACTGCTGCCTCTGGCCCTCCTGTCTGCCCTGTGCAGACTGCACCCTGGCCCTATACTGCTACAATGTCAGATACTCGCACCTCCAGATGTCTCGATGCACGGATCTCTCAGATGTGTTTGTGTGTTGAGCAGGGAAGCTTTCGTTGAATTATAGTTGTCCAGCTTGTTGTAACATCAAGGGGAGAGGCCTGGAGGCCTTCTCACAGTGCCATCCTGGTGACATCTTTTTTTAAGAAGGGACAAAAATAGATGAGACTTGACACTCTGTATATGTAGAGGGGGGATGTGCAACAAGAGAGAAGTGAGGACTGTGACAGTGTTCCCCAAAGAAGCAGAACTCAGACCCCAGAGCTTGTGCATTTTTCTTTTTTTTTAATTCTTGTTCAAGTACAGTTTTCTGTCTTATATTCCCAGCCCTGCCCCCCCAATGTTCCCCACCTCCCTCCCGTTTCCGCCCCCCACCTCAGTTGTTGTCCATGTATCCTTTATATATGTTCCTCTAAATCCCTCCCTTATTTCCCCTCAAATTCCCTCCCCTCTCCCCTCTGGTCACTTTCAGCCTGTTCTCTATTTCAGTGTCTTTGTTTTTATTTTGCTTGCTTGTTTGTTTTGTTGTTTAGATTCCTGTTAAAGGTGAGATCATATGGTATTTGTCCTTCCACACCTGGCTTATTACACTCAGCATAATGATTTCCAGTTCCATCCATGATGTTGCAAAGGGTAGGAGCTCCTCCTTCCTTTCTGCAGCATAGAATTCCATTGTGTAAATGTACCATAGCTTTTTGATCTAGTCATACCAATGGGCATCTAGGTTGCTTCCAACTCTTGGCTATTGTGCATTTTGAACAAGAGGAGAGTCCCACCTTTAGACCCTGGGCCTTCAGTTCTCAGAACCTGAGCAGCCTGAGGTACATCCTACTAGGGTGCCTATTACAGTGGCCTGATTTTCATCCCAAGGGTATGCTGAGAGCTAGAGCTTCATCATCTTTGCAGTCCTGAAAACACCTAGCATATGAGCTCTATTTGTAGCTATTTAACAATCCACCTTTTGTGTAATTAATTTACTTGGGAATACAAAGATATAGGGTAGAAAAAAAAGAAAAGAAATATGTTACGAAGGCCATAATCTTGACCATGTCGGAGACAGTGTGGATTGATAGTTTCTATGATGGTATTAGCTATAGGAGATTTCTAAAGAGTCATGGCAGACGTCTGGGGAAAATAGAGCATGATTCAGTTACCCAGCCTGATCGCAGGGAGTGAACCAACACTTGAACTCACTGACGCAGGAGGTCACGGCAAGGGAGGACATGCTCCTTGAGCAAGTGGCCTTTCTTATGAAATAGCTCTGGGTCCTCCGAGGTCTTTAAACACCATTGTAAAGACCCCTTCTATGGAAGCCATTTAGCAGAAATCCCTTAACAACTGCTGTCCTGCCTTTCTCCTTCACGCTTCTCTTCCATTCAGTAGCATATCCACGATCACCCATCCTCCTCCTCCCTCCATTCTGCTGATCCCACTCCTGCTCAGCTTCCACTTACCAGCTTCCTTGTATTCATTCATTCATTCATTCATTTATTTTTGTTCAAGTACAATCATCTCCATTCAATAGCCTTACATTCCACAGACAACTTCTCTCCCTGATGGATAAACACACTGTCTTATTCATCCTCAAGGTAGAAATGTCCGAAGTCAAACTCACAGCATTATCACAGTCCCACTCCTTGTCCTGACTTTCAAATGTTCATAAATGACACCACCATTTTCCAGTGACAGACTTAAAAATAATCATACCCCCCCAAAAAAAAATCAGAGCCTGAATTCTTCATTTTCATTTACCTTCTCGCAGTCCCACCCAGACTATTCAATAGATTCTTCGTGGATCTCATTTCTCCCAATTCATCCATTATATCAACAGCAATCTTCATCAGTTAGGAATTGAATTCAGAGGAGTAATAGACCACTGAAAACTAGTGTATTAAACAATATTGGGGCATATTTCTCTGTCTCTTTGACTCACGTTTCTTCTGGCTTTGTGCTCCACCATCTTTAGGGAGTGTGTCCTCTAAGACTACAGGATGGCTGCTGAAATTTGGAGTATTTTCTTCATCCCCAGGAGAGGAGGAGAGAGACCTAAGGAAAAAAAGGGGCATGCCATTTGAATCATTCTCCTTCAGAAGTTTTCCTATGACCCACCCCCCCAAATAAAGTCTGCTTGAAATATAGCATCATAGCTCCCTCACCTACAAAGGATACTGAAAAATAGGGTTTTTTTTTAGTTGTCATTCATTATTCCCTCTAAAACTGAGGTAGAAATAGTAAAAAAGGTGAGAAGAATGTTAAGTAAGTATAACAAGACTGCCAGTGTATTTTATATCTAAAACAAATCTGTTAAAAAGAAAACATTCAGTATAGCTTCGCGGACTACCAAGTTCAATCTAATATTATATATAGCAAGATGTTTAAGCCTTTCCAGGATCACCCATGCCCCCCCTCTAACCAATCTCACCGCCTAATGCTTCTGTTTCTCAAGGAAGTAGTAGTTCTCAGACTTTAACGTGTATATGAATCACTCAGGGAGACTGGTAAAATGCAGACTGTCAGTGGGTCTGAGATGGGGTCTGAGGTTCTCCATTTTTAGCAAGTTCCCAGGTGATGCTGATGCTACTTGGTCCTTGGGGTGGGAAGTTCCTAGAACAACGATTCTCAACCTGGGGCCATACTGCCCCCTAGAGACACTTGGTAATGTCTGGAGATACCTGCGTTTGTTGCCACAGGGACAGAATTTGGAGGCAAAAGCCAGGGTGCTACTGGTGTCTGGTGAGTAGAGGTCGGGGAGGCTGCCACATACCCAATGTACAGGACATCCCCCTGCATTGCAAAGAATGATGTCTAAACTAAAAAAAAAAACCAATTCAGTACCTCAGAAGCCAACAAACCCTCTTTAAAGAGGGAGCCTATGCTTCAGGAAGATGGGATTCTCTGTTATCACAATATGCCCCACATTTTCCTGTCTTTACACTGTTTCTTCCAACTCATTCTTGTCTTCCCAGTAGTCAGCTCAGTCAATTGATTTCTGTCATGTATCAAGGCCTGGTTGATACCTGCTACACACATGCACCCCAGCTGCCCTCACCATAGGTCCTCTCCCTCTTCTGAATTGCCTTCTGGGCACTTGCTCGAGATGGCATGTACGTGCCCCTCAGAACTCATATAGTGCAACCTAATCTCCAGGGCGGTGTTATATGAACTTGGGGCCTCTGGGGGTGATTAGGTCACAAGGGTAGAGCCGTAGTGAGTGGGATTAGTGCCCTTAGAGAAGAGACCTGAGAGTTCCCTCATCTCTCAGCAGCCAAAAGTTAGGTGCCTGTGAAACAGGAATTGAGCTCTCAGCGGACACCCAATCTGCAGGCGCCTGGATCTTGGACTAATCTAGCCTCCGGAACTATGAGACAGTTATGCCATTTATAAGCCATCCAGTCTTGGTATTTTGTTGCAGGAGCCCTATAGAACAAAGATTTTGTCACACTCACCCTGCCTATGTTTATCTTCCTGAATCTCCTCACCAGGAATTATAAATGGTTTAACGTGGATGCCATACTTATAGCTAGCATAGTGTCCCACTCACAATTGAATGAGCTTTATTTTTATTTTTATAGCACACAAAGATGTTTAAAATCATTAAAAGCATGCATAGGTATATAATAATGTAGAATATAGATACTGTTTTACATTTGTAATACACATTAAGAATTGAAGCAGTTGTACTAGTCAGTTAACCCGCCCTGGCTCTATCTTTCCTAGTCCCTTCTTTATACCAAATAGCAAACTGTAGCACCGTCTGGTCCTCATCCGACCCAAATGTGATTTCACACACAGGTTTTAAAATGCAAAAGAGGCCCTGGCCAGGTAGCTCAATTGGTTAGAGTGTCATCCTGAGACACCAAGGTTGTGGGTTCGACCCCAGTCAGGGAACATACAAGAATCAACCAATGAATGTATAAGTAAGTGGAACAATAAATCAATGTTTCTCTCTCTCCCCCCACCCCACCATTCTCTCCTTCTAAAAAAAGGAAAAAAGAAGACTTCAGTAAATAAAATGCAGAAGAAAAAACTCAAACCCCTCATTTAGGGCCGGCTTCCATCGAGCCTTCTTTCGAGCCAGGGCTCACGGACCGGAGCCTGTTTACCTGGTTGGCTGAGATTAGGATGAGGAATAGACCCTCCATGCCATCGGTACCATCCCTAATGCATTTTTCATTAGGCTGAATTCCCACTTGGGTCCTCTTTCTGAGGTTCAGACAGAGGTAAGAGGGTATGTGCTTGCTGGCATTTAAACAAGGTTGCTCTTTTCTCACAAATGACAACAATTTTAAGCTTAAGAAGATTTCTGGGAAGGTAGAAACATTGTGTTTATTTCGCCATCTGTTAAGAGCACAGATTCATTAGGACAGCCTTCCAACTAAGTCATATTTCAGAATGTTAATAAAATATTTTTAGCAAAGTTTAGCTGGATAGCCTACTTTCCATAAACATACCCCCCACACATAATGGGTAAATGTGTATATGTAGTCAGTATATGCATACCCATTACACATACATATAATCACATGTGTATACACACAAATATACTCACATGCCCACACATATATGTACACACATTCTTCACACACATAACACAGGAGAAGCTGTAGGTGAGGGCAGGCAGAGATTGGACTGTGCACAGTCACGGGATGCCAGCAGAAACCGGAAGGGATAAGAGGTTCTCCCTAGAATCTCCAGAGGGACTGTGACGCAGCCTGCACCTTGAGTTCAGCCCAGTTGTGCCAGTTTCGGGCCTCTGGCCTCTTAGCTGGGAGAGAATAAATTTGTGGTTTTTAAGCCATCAAGTTTCTGGTAATTTAGAGCAGCCTCAGGAAATACCCACCTATGTAGGCACACATATGCATACACTCACATACTTGCACACTCAAATACCCATGCGCCCATCACTCAGGTTCACAGACATGAACATACATATACATTCACACAGGTATGATTGCATATGTGGGCAAACAAATTGGTTATCTCTAAAACCAATGAAACCAAAAACTTGAACCAAAAACAAATTGGTTATCTCTAAAACCAATGAACCAAAAACTTACATTCACACCCTCCTCAAATAAAATAAGTAAATAATGTCCAAATATTTATAACCACTGAAGGCGAAGGCCAGGGATTTCTTCCCGTACTTAGTCTCACACATTAGTAACAGTGAACATCAGACAAAGCCTGCTATAGGCCGATGTCTAGAACCATACTGTCACACGCAGGCGAGACTGAGGTGCACAGGAGACTGAGAACTTGCTCCAGGTCACAGGGCGATGGGGCTGAGATGTAAACCCAAGCATTAGGATCCCACAGGCCACGTTTTAACTAAGACATGGTGTTTTTTGAGTAAAAATATTTTTCTTTAATAAAAACCTATGTATTTAGGGACACATTTCGACACTTGCTACTTTATTTTAAGCCACAGCACCTGGGCGCATGCTGCGATCAAGGCTAATTGGGCCATCTTAACTGAGATCAGCATTTCATCTGGTGAGGGCCTGTTCTTCACCCTGATGTGCCCTGCCGACTCCCCACCCACTAGGAGGCATTCTGTCCCGGGAGACGTAGCATGCCACGGGCACTGTGCACCGGGCGGCAAGAGCTCACACCAACCATACCTTGACTGGGCTGGCCAGTCACTTGAAACTGCAGTTTTGCTCCTCTGCTGAGTAAGCTGAAATCACTCAGAGTCTCGGACCTCCTCCTTATGGTTGTGCTTTTAGAAATACTGTTCTTTTTTTTTTAAGTTAAGGAGACTTTTTTTTTTTAGATTTTATTTTAGAGGGAGGGAGAAAGAGGGACAGAAACATCAGTGTTCAAGAGGCACAGCAATCAGTCCCCTCTCACATGCCCCCAACTGGGGACCAGGCCTACAACCCAGGCATGTGATGTGACCCGGTATTGAACCAGCGACCCCTTGGTTCACAAGCTGACACTCAATATACTGAGCCACACCAGCCAGGGCTGAAATCCTGTTATCTTTTATGTTCCCCATCTGTTGGTCACACATTCTGATGCAGAAATCAAGCTACTACAACCTAGGATTTATAACCAATTTCTCGGCTTCCCATGATTTTTGCTGCTTTGGTTTAAAATAGGTACAGTGCTAGGCTGCGGGTTGTTAGAATATTTTGAAATCTATCATTGTTTCTTGAATTCAAAGAAAAACTATTTTCTATAGAATGTTTATCTAATCTGTGAAATCAGAACTGAAGAAAAATTAATTTGAGGTGGGAGCCCAGTGAAGAGGCACTTGCTTTATTTTATTTCTATCATTCTTTCCTTTCTTCTTCCTACCTTCCCTTCTTCCTTCTTTATTTATATATTGTTAGGTGAAGAACAAATATTTGTGGATTAGAGTTTTGGGAAAGTCATTAAGATGAATGCTTTGAAAGCACAAATGAAAGGGAAAAACTCACTCGTTGTACTCAGAGAAAATTGAGCACAGACACTGCGGACCGAGATACCCTTGTGTCTTTCAGCAGCCCCCCCCCGGGAGAGGGAGAAGGCTGTAATGCCGCTGGGAATTAGCTAGCACTGAATTACTGACCCTGTAGAACATGTTCCAGTGACCATGAAGGGTATGTGAGCTGGGCCATTTGGGTACACCTTCCTTGTGCTTTGAGGGGACTGCCAGGTAGCAGATTTGTTCAGCTGGGAGATGAGGGGAGCACTGAGTTTACAGAAGCAAGTTATAAAACACCCCAAAGGCAACATGCAGTGCCTTCCTGATCCTCTCGACCAAACAGTAGGCAGGCATAAGTAGCCACACAGCAGGCAGACAGGTTAAAAACACATAATCATTCATCTCAGGTCCCTAGAAATTACTTGAGAAAACATGAGGAATAAAACTCACACCTTTGCAGATAGATCTTTGCATGTGGGGAAATCATTGCTTAATCATTTTTTAAATGACCTTAATTTACACCCAAAAGCACTGGAGTGGAACATAGTGATTGTAGCTTATTTGTACTCACTCTTAATTAAGCAAGTTTTTTAATTGACATTTCATATTGAAAAATACACAAATTTTAAATACAAAGTTTAGCAAATATTTACACATCCATATAACCATAAGCTAGAAGATACAGGATATTTCTGGCCAGTACTCCCCCACCCCCAAGGTAACCACTATACCAGCTGCCCTCACTAGACCATCATTTTGCCTGGAATTAAACTTCCTACAAATTGAATAGTACAATGTGTATTTGTTTTGTGTCTGGCTGTTTTTTCTCCAAGTACATCTGTGAGATTCATCAGGTTATTGTATTCTTATTATTGTTGTGAGACATACCATTATATGAATATTTATCTATCCACTCTAATGTTGATGGACAATTGAGTTCTTATTTGGGGACTATGAGAAATAACAGTACTATTCTTGTACCTGTTGCTTGATGGATATTAACTCTCAACTTCTGTTGGAGATATGCTCAGGCTCGGTGCTGAGGGTTAGAGGGAGTGGACGTGTTTAGCTTTAAGGGGACAGTTTTCCAAAGTGGTTTTAACAGTTTGCACTTCCTCCACCCCTATATGGTTGCCAATATATTGCATTGCTAATTCTCCTTTTAGTCATGCAGGTTGGTGTACAGTAGCTTTGCATTGTAGGCATAATTTAAATTTTTTGCACTTACGATGTTGAACACCTCTCAGTAATGCTTCATTTGCATATCCTCTTTGGAGAAGTCATTGTTTAAGTCTTACTTTCAGTCACTTTCTATTATTGATTTGTATGAGGTGATAGAAGACATAGATAGCTAACTAGGAAAAGATATTTGAAAATATATACATGTACCAGGTGGGGGCAAAAATTAGGTTTACAGTTGTTCATGTGGAAAATAATACACTAATTAATAAGCAATAACACAACACACTCTGTTCTGTGCACTTGCAGCTGCAAACCCACTCTGTCTACCTTACGTCACATATTGCTGACGTCTTCCAGTGCGAGATCTGCTTTGTCCTCTTCCTGTCGTGTTCTCATTAACCCAAGTGTTTAATTTTAATGAAGTCCAATTTATCAATATATTGATAAATATATTATATATTTATCAATATATTGAGTATCCTTTGTGACTAGGATATTCTGATGTAAAGGCTAGGAAAATTATTTCTACCCCAAGTTAAAAAAGATACTCTTATATCTTCTAGAAGCTTTAGTTTTATTTTACATATTTGGGTCCTTAATACATCTCACATGAATTTTTGCGCATAGTGTGAAATAGTAGTCAATGTTGGGTTTTTCCCCCTATGGTTATCCAGTCGATGCAGCACCGTTGATTGAAAGACCACCCTCCCACACGGCCGTTGTCCCCAAAATCATAGAGGCGGCTCCGTCATAGGTCAGGTGACCATATATGTGTGAGTCCATTCCTAGGCTAACACTATTTTCATTTTATGGCTTTATAACAAGTCTTCATATCTGCTAGTGTAAGTTCTCTTTCTTCATTCTTCTTCAGGTTTGCCCTGACTATTCTAAGTCTTTGCTCCTATGCATTCTAGAATTAGACTGTCAATATCATACACAAAGTGCTAAGATTTTTCATGGGATGTTACTGAGCCTACAGTTAATTTAGGGAGACTTCACATCTTAATAACATCGAATCTCCATGAAACAAAGGAAACTCTTCCTTTCAATCAGGTCATCTTTAATTCCTCTTAACAATATCATTTGCAGTATAGAGGCCTTATATCTCTTTGCTTAGAATTACTCCAAAAACTAAAAATTCTTGGTATTTTTATTAGATGTATTACTAGACACTAAAAGATTTTTGCTGTTTTTTTTTTTATTTTATTTGTTTACCTTTAGAGGGGAAGGGAAGGAGAGAGGGAAAGAAATATCAATGTATGGTTGCTTCTCATGGGTCCCCTGCTGGGAATTGGCCTGCAACCCAGGCATGTGCCCTGGCTGGGAATCGAACCACGATCCTCTGGTTCACGGGCCCATGCTCAATCCACTGAGCTACACCAGCCAGGGCGATTTTTGCTGTGTTTAATTATAACTTCTAATGAGTTGATGCTAGCTTATAGAAATAAAACTGATTTTTTGTTTTATATATTGATACTGTACCCAGCAATCTTGCTAAATTCACTTAATAGTTCTAATTTGTCCATTAATTGAAATTATATGTTATTTTGTATGTAACAATGTCATCTGCCAATCATGAGAGTGTTGTTTTTCCTTCCCAATGTTTACAAACTTATTATTCTTTACTGGCTTGTTGCATTGGCTGGGGTCACCAGCACATTGTTGAACAAACTAGTGACAGTGGGTACCCTTGTGTTCCTCCTGAGCTCAAGTGAAGTAATCGGTGTTTTACCATTAAGCTTTGGTTTATGTAGATACACTATACCTGATTTGCAATGGTCTTTTCCATTTCTAGATTGATAAGCATTTTTAAAATTATAAATATTGGCCCTGGCTGGTGTAGCTCAGTGCAGGCCTGCGAACCAAAGCATCGCCAGTTTGATTCCCAGTCAGGGCACATGCCTGAGTTGCAGGCCATATCCCCAGTATGGGGTGTGCTAGAGGCAACCACACATTAATGTTTCACTCCTTCTCTTCCCCATCTCTCTAAAATAAATAAATAAAATCATTAAAAAAAGGTCAAAAAAAATCTATGACCTATACTTCTACCTGACAAAGAATAGCAAAGTAAAAAGAAAGGAAATAATCAAGGTAAGAGCAGAAATCAATACAATAGAAAATACAAGTCATTGAGAAAGTTAACAAATCTCAAAGCTGGTTCCGTGAAAAGATCAACAAAATTAATTTTTTAAAAAATCCATACTTAAGCTGACTATACACAAAAAAAGACAGAATACAAATCACGAATATCAGGAGTGAAAGATTCTAAAACAATTAAAAATAGTTTACTATAAAAACTTTATGCTAAAAACTCAATAATTTAGGTGAAATGACAAATTCTTTGAACAAGTCACTTTAAATTAAAAAAGATGAAATAAAATGTGAATAACTACATATTCCCGTGCAGAAAGATTCAGGCCTATATAATTTCACTGGTGAAATATATCACTTCTGGAATAGCACTGATTTTGTGCAAGATTCTTTAAGAATTAGAGGGGGAGGAAATGGCTTAACTTGTTTCATGAGGTCAGAATAACCCTAATAACAAAATCTGAAAAGACATTACAAAAATAATATTATAGACCCTTGTCCCTCATAAACACGGACACATAAAAATTGTAGCAATCTGAATCCAGCAATATAGACAAGTGTAATTCATAATGACCACTACAATTTCTCCTAGTAATGCAGTGTTGGTTTAACATGGAAAAAACAAAGACCAACTCATTTCATCATATGAGCAGAGTAAAAGAGGATCATCACTGATCCTGTGATCAGTCTCATAAAGGGAGGGAAGGCATTTGATAAGATTAAAACATCCAGTTATGATTTTTTAAAAATGGAAACTTAGAAAACTAAGGATATAGAAGAGATCTTTTACAATTTTATTTAAGGAATTTACAAAAAAAGCAGCCCATGTCATATTTAATCATTAAATACTGAACGAGTTCCATTTAAAATAGGGAACACACAGTGAAACAGGCAGGTGACACTCTCGCGGTAAACCTCACCTAGCACAGCAACACCCCGTCAGGAAGGGTGTCCGAACTTCCACCTTGTGTTTGAGGAACAAAGAGTTTGAGCTCAGCATCTAGTGCCCCAACTTTTAAGATTCCCACCTGAAGGAGTTTTGCTATGCATATTTATGTTCATGATCAGCCATTACTTTCTAATTTCCATTTTGTTTTCTTCTTTTACTCATTATCAATTTTAAGGACCCTATAGTTTTGTTGGGTCTTAAATTATATGGTCCTATATATAAGGTCTATTCTCGTAAATGCTCCATTGACAACTGAAATGAATGTAAATTACTTATATTCCACATATTCCAATTTGGTCAAATTTCATAGTTGTAACATGCAAATCTTCTGTATCATGAATGATTCTTTTCTGTCTGATTCTTCTGTCCATAACTGAGAGAGGTATATTTAATCTACATCTCTAATTCTAAATGTATGTGTAATCCTTCCAATTCCATTAACTTTTGGTTTGTATATTTTTAATTTTGTTACTAGGTACTTGTATCTTCTGGTGGAATTGACATTAAAGGTTATGAAGTCTTCAAAGTGTATTCTATCTTATATTAATAAAGATATATTAGCCTTTAGGGGTTAGTGTTTGAATTATAGTTTTTTCCATCCTTTACTTTCAGCCACTTTTTGTTAACTAATTTCAATGTATTTCTTATGAAGAACATACATTTGGGTTTTTAGGATTTTGAGTTTCTTATTATTCAAGTTGAAAAATTAATCTTAGCTTTCAATTAGATTTCTTAGCTATTTTATTTAATATAATTTTTAAAATAGTTGTGTTTATACCTAGAGCCTTAATGTATATCGTCTACTTTTTCCATACTTATTTGTTGCTTTATTCTTCCTTTCTTTTCTTCTTTTTGATGAATCAACTACCTTGGTAATTCTCCTCTACTTCTCTTAATTATACATTCTTATATTATTATTTAGTAGTTAACCTAGAACTTACAGTATACACCCTTCACTTTCTACATTTTTTCTACTTCTCAAACAATGTAAAGAACTTGAGCTTTTAATTTCATTCATATGCTTCTGCCCTTTTCTTTATTGTTTTCATATATCTTCTAACATACAAAAGGTCTGTTCAGAAAAAGTCCAGCCATTATTAATATAACAAGAACAGTTTGTGCAACATCAATGTAACCTGGCAGCCAAGGAGAGTGCACTGGAATGTGCATGTGTGAACAATGATCACTTTACTAGTCAGTGGGCATGGTAGTCACCATTGACTGAGCACGCATATTGTGTGGCCACTGCATTTGGTCCTTTCAGATCTTTAAAGATGATAATCCATTGTCAGATAATCTGTTGCAAAGCAGGTCATAAAGTTAATTATCGCTACATTTTTGGCTAGCATGTGTTTTTTTCTTTGCTCACTTTTCACATTTGCCTTTGGTCTCCAGCGCTTTGGCAAATTTTGCTCTTTATGCGATGATATTAAAAGTTTATCTAACTGTAACATCTACAATCCTCAATGTTCCCAAGAGACAGGCTTCCAACTGAGTTAATTCCATTCATTAACCTTCCTCAGCAAAAGAATTCTTAATTATTTAAAACAATAATCCTGAATCTCATTTTTAAAAGATGATCTAAAAAACATTGTGATACTTGGAGAAATAATCCCCTTGAGAAAAACACTAGATATTTCTGAGTTCTTTTACTTATCAATGTCATCTTCAAGTCCATCCTCAGTTCATACCTTTACTTATCAATGTCATCTTCAAGTCCATCCTCAGTTCATACCTTCACAAAATTATCAATTATGGGGATTTAATCAAATACAAAGGCAAATCCATACAGTTGATCCTCATTGTTCATGGATTCTGTATTTTTGAATTTACCTACTAGCTAAAATTTATTTAAAACCCCAAATCATATTCATGTATTCATTACCATTTATGGACATGTGCAGACTGGAGAACAATTTGAGGTTGAACAAGGTGAACTTTTGCTTTGTTTCAGCTCTTACACTTTAAAAAAGTGTCCTTTTCTTGGTCTATTTAGTGCTAGGTTTTCTGTGTTTTTGTCCTATTTTTTGTTGGTGATTTTGTTGTTGAAAATGATTCGCAAGCACAGTGCTTAAGTACTGTCTAGTGCTCCTAAAAGTGAGAAGGCTATGATGTACCATTTGGAAATAACATGTGTATTAGATAAGCTTCATTCAGTCATGAAGTCAGTGCTATCTGCTGTGAGTTCAATGTTAATGATTCAACAGTACATATTAAACAAGGTGTCTTTAACAGAAGGGTTATGTTTTAACTGGTCGAGAAAAATGACACACCCCAGAGCTCACAGGAACCCAACTCTGGGTTTCTCCTGGGAGCAGTGGTTCAGGGTTCACTAACTCAGTGTTGTGGGGACTTTATAGAATATACCTGGTGAGATAACAAGATTTATCTATAAATGGAAAAGTTTTGAGACAAGTAGTAAAACTAAACATTAAGCAGAGTATGGATACTTTCAAATTTAAAACTCTCCAGTTGTGATTAGTGATTATATTAAATCCAATGTAAATTAGGTTTTAAGAAATAGTTAACTTTTTTCCTTAAGTACATTTTATTGATTATGCTATTACAGGTGTCCCATTTTTTTCTCCCCTTTATCCCCCTTTGCATTGTACTCCCCCTCCCTACACCATTCTACCACCACTTAGATCATGCCCATGGGTCATACATGTAAGTTTTTTGGCTTCTCTATTTCCTATACCAGTATTAACTGCCCCCTGTCTATTTTGTCCCTACCATCTATGCTTCTAATTCCCTGTACCTTTTCCCCCACTCTTTCCTCTACCCCTCCCCACTGATAACCCTCCATGTGATCTCCATTCCTGTGATTCTGTTCCTGTGCTAGCTGTTTGCTTCGTTTGTTTTTGTTTTAGGTTTGGTTGCTCATAGTTGTGAGTTTGTTGTCATTTTACTGTTCATAGTTTTGATCGTTTTCTTTTTCTTAGATAAGTCCCTTTAACTTTTCATATAGTAGGGGCTGGTTGATGATGAACTCCTTTAACTTGACATTATCTGGGAAACACTTTATCTGCCCTTCCATTCTAAATGATAGCTTTGCTGGATACAGTCATCTTGGATGTAGGTCCTTGCCTTTCATGACTTCGATTATTTCTTTCCAGTTCCTTCTTGACTGTAAGATTTCTTTTGAGAAATCAGCTGATAGTCTTATGGGAACTCCTTATGGGAGACAGGTAACTGTCTCCTTCTCTCTTGCTGCTTTGAAGATTCTCTCCTTATCTTTAATTTTGGGTAAGGTAATTATGATGTGCCTTGTTGTCTGCTCCCTTGGCTCCAACTTGTTTGGGCCTGTCTGAGCTTCTTGGACTTCCTGAAAGTCTATTTCCTTTGCCAGATTGGGAAAGTTTTCCTTCATTATGTTTTCCAATAAGATTTTAGTTTCTTGCTCTTCCTGTTCACCTTCTGGAAGCCCTATATTATTCAGATGTTAGAATGTTCAAAGTCCCAGAGGTTTCTCAGCCCCTCCTCAGTTTTTTGAATTCTTGTTTCTTCATTCTGTTCTGGTTGGATGTTTCTTTCTTGCTTCTGCTCCAAACTGTTGATTTGAGTCCTGGTTTCCTTCTCATCACTGTTGGTTCCCTGTACATTTTTTTTTTATTTCACTTTGCACACCCTTCACTTTCTTCTCTATTTTATGGGCATAGTCAATCATTTCTGTGAGCATCCTGATTACCAGTGTTTTGAACTTTGCATCTAATAGGTTGGTTATCTCTTTGCCACTTAGTTCTATTTTTAGAGTTTTGATCTGTTCTTTCATCTTCTCCATATTTCTTTTTCTCGGCGACCCTGTTACATTGTAAGAGGTGGAGCCTTAGGTATTTGCCAGGGTTGGGGCAACCCACGTTGTTGATTGTGGCACTGTATGTGGGGTAGGGGTCTGACAGGGAGCAATGCCACTTGATTGGCTCTCTGCTGGCTTTCAGTCACTTTCCCCACTACCCTCAAGCAAATTGGGCCCTTCTGGGCTTATTCCTGGGTGGGTGGGTTTGTGTATGTTCTAAGACCCTGGGTGTCTCTCCAGTGAACTCTCCTGTGAGGCTGGGAGATTCTCCCACCATCGAAGCCCCCACAGGTTTTTACAGTCAGGGGTTTTGAAGGTTTCTTTTCCCTGTGTTGGAACCCTGGGTTGTGTGGTCTGTCTTGCTCCCCAATTGTTCCTCTCAATGTATCTGTACACAAATGTGGGGCCACCTGTTCCTCCAGCCACCACCTTGCCACACATCCTCTCTGCCTGGCTGCTGGTCTCCCCACCTCCTACCAGTCTGGATGAATGTTTCTTCTTTAACTCCTTGGTTGTCATACTTCAATACAGTTCAACTTTCTGGTGGTTCTGGCTATTTTTTGTTTTTAAGTTTTTGTTGTCCTTCTTTTGGTTTTGGGAAGAGGCAAAGTGTATCTACTTATGCGTCCATCTTGGCCAGAGTAATTATTAATAATATATTCTGCAATAACAAACAAATGGGTCATT
Source organism: Sturnira hondurensis (assembly GCF_014824575.4). Taxonomy (NCBI): domain Eukaryota; kingdom Metazoa; phylum Chordata; class Mammalia; order Chiroptera; family Phyllostomidae; genus Sturnira; species Sturnira hondurensis. The sequence goes on from NW_028083443.1 coordinate 148,455, forward strand.
TGCTAAAAAGAGTAAATGAATTTAAAACTTATTTGTAAGTTAATCTGGGTGGAAAGGGACGTTCTTTACCTATTTGATGTATTTCTCAAGTTAAATATATTCTCAAAATGGCAGAACCACCACCTAGACTTGCTGTCCTTCTCCTCCAGTCCTTACTCCCATAGACTTTGGTTGCCTGGAAGTGATATGCACATCTATGAAATAGCTCATGAAGGAAAGGTCACTTTCTGTACGGTCACATTAGGTGATATTCGTGCTACGTGGTTCTGGTTCAGGGTAGAGATAGGGTAGTGGAAAAGTTCAGAGCATGTACTATGAAGCCAGAACTCTGGGCTGCAGTAGCTCTCCTATTCACCAGCTGTGGGATGTTGAACATTCTACCACAATGAGTTAGAAAGAAGATTAAGTTAACGTTTTATGAAGAACATCAGAAGAGTCTGTACATTATAAATGATAGAAATGATTCAATCATCATTATCGTTAGCAGCCCTGGGCACAACGGAAAGATGTACCAGATGGAGATGTGAGTGGCTGATGATCATGCTGAAGGTGTAAGTGACTTGCAAGGGAGAGCATATTTGACTCGGCAGTACTGTGTCTTCCTCCCTTGCCTGCCTGGAACATGTATTGCAATATGTTTGAGATGTAGATCTTGATTGCATATTGATCAAACATATGATCTAGAAATTGGATGAATTCAGTCAAATTATTTTCCTTTATAATACATTCACTTTACTGCTGCTACCAAAGTTACTTTTATAAAACCTGAAACTGATTTTACAATTCCCCCCCTTATAAAATGTTCCTCTCATACTTCCCAAGGCATATAGAAAATGGGAAACTCTTTATAGCAATTTGTCTGAAACCAAAGATTTCCTAGTTCAGACTTTTCCACATCGAGGCAAAAAGCTTCCAAAATAGGAGAGTAAACTAAAGAGTTCTACCGTGTTCCATACAAGGAGCACACCTGGCGCACTGGTTTTAGTTCTAGATAATATACAACCAAATCTAAACTTGAATACAACCCCCCCCTCCAAAAAGGAGGAAAAAGTGGTCCTGCACTGCTTTTATGAACAATTCTAGGATCAGCCTTAAAACTGGCAAATTCATGGGAAAGGAGGCGTGGGAGCATTGTGTGTCTGTGCATGTTGTCCAGGAAGGAGTGAAATGTGCTGACCACCCCATATGTGAAGACAGAGGAGAACAAGAATTACAAGAGTGTGAAGTTCTATTCCCCAGAAGACTTTATTTTATTATACCTATCTAAAAATACAGTAGGCTACCTGAAAAAAAGTCTATAATTTTTGAAATGATCTAAGGAAGTTACCTTGCTTCATAGAACTGTTTTCATCTCAGTAGTTCTGATGGATACAGTGGGAGCTAGGCAAATATGTTAACTAGGAGCAATAATTTAAAACTAAATTCTGAATTATATCCTTTATGGATAATCATGAATATGCAGTGTTCATGGGCACAGTCTATGCTTTCAGGGTAGTAAAGAGGAAATTGAAATACATAAAGAAATTTTATACATCTTAATACAACTTCCTTTTGCAAACTAAAAAGGTTTCCAAACTCTCCATATAACAAGTGACTTGCTCCTTCTAAATTTAACTCATAAAAACATAGCAATAGTCTGCCATCAAAAATCAAAGGCCAGTTTTAATCCAGTTCTTTCTCAGACCATGTTTAAAAGATTCAAATTAATGGAATGTTTTGGCCTTCATAATCCATTTCTTCATGTGCCCTTCCTAATTTTAATTCAGTGCGTCTTATAGGTCCATGGAAATGGCTGTTTATCAAAGTAAATCAGAAATGTGGAATAAAGAGCCATAACTATAATCATATAGGCCCTATAATCATATAGGCCCTATGCCATGGCTACCATTTTGCCACACAATCTGGACAAAGACCCCGTTTGGAACCCCAAGGAAATGTGTATGTGCCTACTAGAAATAGCACGTTTCCCAAGATATTAAGATGATTATTCAAACACTTATATTCCTTCTTTGTGCATTTGGATATAGCTACCTTCCAACCAGTAATTTATTAATGTGTTTTACTTGAAGATGCCTTTTGGTTGAAATTCTATTTGTGCCTGTCAGGGTCCTACTTATAACCTATCTCTCAGCACTCAGATTTTCCAGTCACAGATTCCACTAGCAATGAGAGTACCTGAGAGTACCTGCAACTCTGTACCTCATCAGTTTCCTCAACTGTGATAACATTTTATGCCTCTGTGCATAGTGGACTAGAGTTGCCAGGAAGTTTTCACCAAGGAGAGCAGCCTCCAACTAAAGGAGAATGTGGTGGATCAATATCTCAGTTTCCTTTCACCAAGGAGAGCAGCCTCCAACTAAAGGAGAATGTGGTGGATCAATATCTCAGTTTCCTTACCCCTTGGGTGGGACAATTCTCAGTGATTTCTACACCAGCTGTCAGAGGTCTCCAGTAGAATTGAGCCCCAGTTACCAAAAGCAGTGGCAAGCTCAGTAATCACCCAGTGTTGACTTCCTTCCCTTCGTCACCCGTTTTCCACACTCTCCTGTAGGTGGTTCCTGGGATCATGCCCCAAACAACTGGTTCTCTTAGTAGTCAACTAAGAGAAAATCACCCTTGGGTTATACGTATCAACATGATCAGTATACCTGTATTTGAATATAAATAGGGAGTTGTTTTTTACACTTATTTTCCCAATTTTTTAATAGTGCAGTTTTTCTTTCAAGGTATGCAAATAATGCTACACAGCCACGAAATACCATTGTAGTCAACAACACGCGTATATCTCCTGAACATAATGGTGAACAAAAGAAAGGAGAAAAAGAATGTGCTGTGTGTGATAGATTTATATACATTTTTAAGAGCAGGAAAGACTAATCAGTGATGTTGGAGTTCAGGTCAGATAATCCTCTGGGGGAGGAGCATGAGGACAGCAACAAGGAGGAGTTCTGGGTGCCGGTTCTATTCTACTTCTTGTTCTGCATGGTGGTGACACAGGTACTTTTGTACTAATTCATCAAGCTCCATGCTTAGTTTTTGTGTTTATTTTGGTTTTTATATTATCTTTCAACAAATTTTAAAAATTAGATTAAAATTAGGTACTTCTGAGTGCTTATCAGCCCCCAGGGAGTTATTTACTTCTCAAACTTGGTTTATTTTGGACAACACAAACAAGAATAGGAACATATTTTTTAATCTGTTACCCTGTGCTCTGACTCTCTCCCTTCAGATTTTTCAGTATATCAGCCACAAACTGAAAATACTGGTTTTATGGCTCAGGAACTAATGATTGTTAAACCTTTTAGAAAAGGGGAATCCTGGCTGATATGAATTAAATCTCCAGATCCAAATCCTTCACATTAAATTTATTGGGGTGACATTGGTTAATAAGATTATATAGGTTTCAAGGGTATATTTCTATGATACATCATCTGGATATTGCATTGTGTGCCCACTATCCCAAATCAAATCATCTTCCATGACCATATGTTTGGCCCCCTTCCCTCTGGTAACCAACCTACTGTTGTCTGGGCTGATGAGCGTCAGTTTTGTATCCCACATAGGAGTAAAACCACATGGGTCTTAGCGTTTTCTGTCTGACTTATTTCACTTACATGATACTCTCAAGGCCCACCCATGTTGCAGTGTTTCATCTTTCCCAATGGCTGGGGGTTCCTTCTTCTCCCCAACCTCTCCAACACTTGTTATGACCTGTCTTGTTCATAAGAGCCATTCGAACAGGTGTGAGGTGGTGTCTCATTGCAGTTTTGATTTGCGTTTCCCTAATAACTAGTGAAGTTGAGCATCTCTTCATGTATCTGTTGGCCATTTGTATGTCTTCTTAGGAGAAGTGTCTGTTGAGGTCCTCTGTCCATTTTTAATTGGATTTTTTTGGTGTTTTATGAATTCTTTAAATATTTTGGATATTAACCTCTTGTCGTGCTGTTGTTTGCAAATATCTCTTTCCATTTGCCTGGCTGCCTTCTTGTTTTACTGGTGGTTTCTTTTACTGTGCAGAAGTTTAGTACCTAAAACCATTGTTATCTTTTAATCTCAGGAAAGCCTTAAGAAGACATCAGCTACAATATAAATGTAAACCCCATAATTGATATAACTTAATGTTTTCCTCACTCTTAAGACTAAAAGAATAACTAAGGGGGGGGGCAGGGCTGGGAATATAAGACAGAAAACTGTACTTGAACAAGAATTAAATTTTTAAAAAAAGACTAAAGGAAGGCATTTTCATAGCACACTCCTTCTCACAGAATCTCCCCCCAACCACCTTTTATGAACCCACTCTCTTCTCAGAGTCGCTGACATCAATATTCTGCAACCTTCCTGTGCCTACTGCCTTTCATAGTTAGTGTATACTCACTCCTGTTTCACTATCTCCTAAATAAGTATTTCTCAAACTTAGCATACCTCACAATCACCCAGAGGCCTGGTTAAAACACAGATTGCTGGTCCTTACCAGCCAAGCTTCTGAGTTGGTAGGTCTGGGAGGGGCCAGACAACAGATGGATCTAATAAGTCTCCTGGTGAAGATGAGGCTGCTGGTCCAAGGACCACACACGCTGGTAAGTGCAGCACGCTCTTCCCCTTCCATGTAATTCATCAAGTGCTCTGGAGCCCCATCTCCCTTTGCATTCAAACTTTTAAGACCATTAATTTGAGGAGCTCTTTTGCTAGCTGTCCTTCGGAGTCTAGTCACTGTAATATTATGCAAGATGCTTGTTTTTCCCCACTTCCATTCTTATTCTCTTAAATAACTCAGCTTATCCACTTTCTTTGCTATTACTTTTAAAATGATTCCCAAAAGTCAAAATAATCACTCTCTCTTCTTCTCTTTTATAGGATGGTATCTTTGGCTCTCTAAAGAACACCTCTCCTGGAATGTCCCATCCATCCTTCTTGTTTTCAGATATGTAGGTTTTGGAGGGCCCCAGCCCAGTTTCTCCATGAGTATATTGACTAGATAGCGGCTTATAGTAGTATTAGCATCTTTATTCTTCTTCATGGCCATGCACCATGTCAATTTCTTGCATTTCTTCCTTTGCCTTTTCAGTCTCATCTGCAATTGTACGCCAAAGGCTAAAAATTCTTTTGTTAAATAAAAGCAGCTTCCTGCCTCACAGTGTTTACTCATCTTCAGCACCTTTTGTCAGCTGAGAAATGATTCAGAACCATTTTTTGCATCTGTTAATTGGCAGCATCAAAACTGTCTACCACTCTGCTCACTTTTATTGCTGACCCTTCCAACACGCCACTCTCTCCACCCTGAATCTTTTATCCTCCTCTTCACAGTGAGCCCCTTATTCTCTTGGCTTGAGATAAAAACTCTAACTATGACCTAAAATTCACCTTTCCACAGTCTTTCCAGATAAACTGCATCACCCTCCAGGTGCTACAGTAGCTTCAGCATTTCTTTGATAGAGAACTCAGCCCATACTCGTGTGAAGCCTTTTCTGATGATGTGTTCATATGTGTTGCTTAGTTCAGTTAGAAAAATTGTCGCACATAAGTCATTCCTCCCTTCCTTCCCTTGGAATTAGTACCAGGTACAGTGTTCTGACCATACAATTGTGTCAAGTGATTATCAGTATCCTCTTTTTAGAGATGGAATAACGTGGCATAGCTGCTTTATGCAAGTGACTCTGATGTTCCAACTGACTCCCCCGACCACACAGGACCCAAGCTCTATCCCTGCAGTTATGTGGAACATTATCTTAATAAAAATATGCCGTTGGTCTGCATCTATAATACAAATTATCTTGGCCTGAGAACCATCAGAGTATCAAACTTTTAAGCCAATTTATATCAACTTGATAAAGATTCGGGATTTAAACAAAGATACGTGACAGACAATTAAGCAAGTAAGCACAAACAATTTTAGTGCATAGTAAGAGAAAGGAAATCCAATACAGACTGTCTCCTAGAAAAAAGGTAGACTGGGTTTGAGTTACTCTCAAGACCAAAGACATGTGGACTCATTTTATGTAAGCGTAAGTGAAAAGTGGATGAGGCAGCATCATACAATGTTTGTTGAATAAGAATCCATTTTCTTGAGTACACATTCTGTGCCAGATGCTACGGAGGCCAAGACAGTCCTTCCTGCTTCTAAGGCGCCCACAGTTTAGCAGAGGATAAAATGAACTATGGTACAATGTGGCAAGTGTGTTAGGCCATAGCATCAGACACTAGATGGCCAGAGGTTAATAGGAAAATGGAAAGTGAGAAGGTGAGTCTGGGCTATTTTTTAAGGTGTTTGGTGAGGAATAAATGGAGTGAAAGGGAGTGGCAGGATAAAGAGAAAGATTTAAGTGGGGTAGAAGTTGGTTTGTAGGCTGCACAAAGAGAGTGGTGGAGAAGTAACAAAAAGCAGGGAAATTGATGGAGTATGACATGCACACTATTTTATTTATCAAGTCCTGATCACAGTAGTTTCTAATCATAAGAATAATTTCTAGTAAAAAAGATGATGCATTTTTATTGTTGAAATCACATTACTGAAATATTTAGATAAAATGGTAAGTTGTCCTGAGAAGGTACATTTAAAAATTAGTGAGGAGATACATCAAAATGCGGAAAAGCATCACTGTAAAGATATTTATCACAGCATAGTATGTAACAGTGCATTTGAACAAAGGTCCAAAAGAGGAATGGTTAATTATAACAAAGCCAAATGATAAAATATTATGCAACAGAATTTTTACGAAGATTTTCAAAATGCTACAAGAATTTTTGCTATATTTACTGGGGGGGATATACATAGTATGATTATGGTTCCATGAGATGGAGCAGGAAGAAGTGTGAAGAAAAGAGTACTATGTAAGTATAAAAAACATGAAAATTCTTACATAGTAATCTTTTGTTATTTTTGAAATGGAACTATGAGCAGGTCCATATAGGAAATCTGAAGTGAAGTGATTCCATCTTACACCAGTTATTTGCTATGTCATCCTCACTCAGCGGCGAGATGATAAACTGGAGTTAGTCCTGTGTTTTCATAGGTGTATTCTTTGTAACAGTCAGTCTGGGTAGCAAGGTTCAATGTTTTGCCATCTATGGGCCACACAGTAAATACACAAACACAAGGGAAAACTGATGAGCCAAAAAAAAAAAAGTTTTAAGTAAATTTATCATTTTGTGTTGGGTCACATGTGGCCAAGGGTTGGACATACCTGTAAGGAATGTTAATAAACTTTTGTGGTAAGAGAAGTTTGAGAAATACTGGGATAATCGGTTTGTTAACTGCAGTAGGAATTCTCAAAACCTTTATGCTAATGGTCATCCTGAATCTCCAGAAGGGTGTAAATTAGCATTTCACCAATGGATTTGACCAGCAAATACTTGAATGTGTGTGAACTATTGCATGGGACTGATTTTCTGCTAGACATATGTGTATAGGTATTTTTCACTTACCATTATGATATTTACTTTTAAGTAACAAAACAAAATCCCCTGAAGCATTAACAAACAAACAGCACCTATCTGTGATAACCAAGGTGACGTTAGGTTAATGAAAAATCGGCAACCCTTTCTCTGATATCTTCTCTTCAGCTCTGACTCTGCTGTCCTTTATTTCACTCCTGCTGATGAGTTCCTTCCCGTCCTTTCCTCCTGGGATTAGGTGAATAGACTTGTTAATATCTTCATTCCCTTGCCCTCAAACTAGACCCTCCCACACCATCATTTCAACTCAGAATCCTTCCATGACCTTCACACTGAAGTCTCCACAACTCCCTCTTGAATAGCACCTTCTCGATTTCTCTTGATACGAACAGGCACCACAATTTGACAAACTCAACCAGCCCTTTGTCTTTCTTATCTCAGTGATAAGACAACTACCTACCCAGTAGGTGAGTAGCTCCGGGAAGAAGGCTGCTTAAAGTCACACCATGTTCCTGGACAGAAAGATAGGCTTAAAGAGAAGCCTATGTGGAGAAATTCACCTACATACCATGACCTTATCAAATTGTAGAAAATTAAATACAGAAAACATACAGGTTCCCTGCTGGGTATCCATGATATATTCCCTATCTATTTCTGGCTTCTAGAGCTACACTGTCTAATACAGTAGTCATGAAACACACGTGGCTATTTAAATTTTAATTAAATAAAAAATTCAGTTCCTCATTTGCACTAGCCATATTTCAAGCACTCGTCACACGTGGCTAGTGACTATCATATTGAACAATGTGATACAGAACTTTTTCCTAAACATCAAATTATTTTTATGAATTAAAAAAAATCTGAAAATATATATGAATTTTCTAAAAAACATGAAAAGGGGGAAATGGTAGTGAAACTTTCCCTGAAATATATGTAAAGCTGCATTAAAACAGCATTGGAGATGTCAAAGGGAATAGAAAGATAAATCAATGCACAATTTGACAGCACAGAAATATATATAATGTAGATGGGAATTTTTAAATCACAAAATGTGTCACTTCAATCACTGGTATTGGAACAACTAGATATAAATTTGGGAAGCAAGTAAAATAATTATTAGCTACTTATATCAACAAAAAATATTTCAGATAAGATTAAGCTGTTTTAAATATAGTTAGATCTTTAATCTTGAGATGAAAAAAGATGGAAAAGACTTTCTAACAAAGACATGAAAGCAGGAATATTAGGCATCACTGTGGATCTGACATGGGAAAAAAATTCTGAAGTTAAAAACTTGAACTTGTAAATTCAGAGGGTTTGCTTTGTACATGCCCCGTGATGAAAAGAGGCCATCATCTAGGAATAGTTTTACCATTTTCTGAATTTCAAGGATGAGGAGAGAATATTAAAAAGAATCCAAGGAAAGAGAAGTTTCCCAAATAAAACATTCTATTCAAGATTCCTTTGAACAGTAACAAAAGTTGACTTTATAATGAAGTGATAAAATAACTTAATTCCAAAAAGTAGAAATAGGATAAGGCCACTTTGAACAGCATACAATACAGAAGAAAAAGTTTTTAAAGCATAAATTTTAAAAACCCAATTAAATAGGAACCAAAACCACACTGTTCTAAATAACTCCTATGGCAATAAAGACATCAAAGCTCTCGTTACAGACTGTTTAGAAAATAAAGATAATAGGGAGCTTCTTGTTCCAACTGGGTTCCTCTGAAACAACCAATTAAGAAGCAAAATGGAATGAAAGTGAAGAACTCAAATCCAAAAAAACTAATCTGCAAGAACCCCTCTCATGGAATAAAGGAGTGATCTGGAATCTTCTAGGTGGGACTAGATGGAGTCAGGTTTACAGCTCCTTGCATACTACAGAAAAAAAAGTAGTTACAGCTCTAGGAAAACTGAGCATGAAGGCCAAATAAATAAAATAAGCACAGCCAGACAATAAGGAGTATCTCACAGAGATGCCCACACCTCTATGTTCATTCATTCCCATGTGCTTTTCATACAATGTAATTGACATTATTTTCACCAAAATGTGTAGTCTAGGTTCTTTCTTAGGCAGAGACTCATGCCAACCTCAAACAATGAAGTAGGGTACAGGAGATGCTCTGTGACTTCTAAGATGAGGCCAAGAAAAGAAGACAACTCTGCCAGGTATTCTTTTTTTTTTAATATAATTTTTATTTAATTCTTGTTCACGTACAGGTTTCTGTCTTATATTCCCAACCCTGTCCGCCCCCCACCCCATTCTCCCCGCCTCCGTCCCCTTTCCACCCCCCACCCTTAGTTATTGTCCATGTGTCCTTTATACTTGTTCATGTGAGTCCATTCCCTTTTCCCCTATGATTCTCTCCCCTCTCCCTTCTGGACCCTGTCAGCCTGTTCCATATTTGAGTGTCATTGGTCGTATTTTGCTTGCTTGTTTGGTTTGTTTAGAATCCTGTTAACAGTGAGATCATATGATATTTGTCTTTCACCGCCTGGCTTATTTCACTCAGCATAATGCTTTCCAGCTCCATCCATGATGTTGCAAAGGGTAGTAGTTCCTTCTTCCTTTCTGCGGCATAGAATTCCATTGTGTAAATGTACCATAGTTTTGTGATCCAGTCATTGACCGATGGGCATCTAGGTTGCTTCCAACTCTTGGCTATCGTGAATTGTGCTGCTATGAACATTGGGGTGCATAGGTTCTTTTGGATTGGTGTTTCAGGATTCTTAGGATATACTCCTAAGAGTGGAATTGCTGGGTCAAAAGGCACATCCATTTTTAGTTTTCTTAGAAAATTCCATACTGTTTTCCATAGTGGTTGTACCAGTCTGCAATCCCACCAA